>NW_015506584.1:14453-47979 GCF_001515645.1 Sinocyclocheilus grahami
CCCCTCTGCTCGCCCTCAGCCCACCATCAGCACGGTGCGAGCTCCACGGGACTGCCATCCTCCAGCGTCACCATGGCTGGAGTTTCCCTTGACTCCGCCTCCAGCCTGGCTCCCCCCCAGTCGGCTCCACCATGGCTCCTAGCTCCCTCCTCTCTGCCGTGGCCCGGCAGTCCACTGGCTCCACCGGGCTCCCTTGTCCCTCCGGCCCCGCCTTGGTCTGGCGACGACCCCCTTGCGCCCCGTCCCCTTTCGGATCCACGTCTCCGCATCAGTCGCCGGTACCATCTGCTCCGCCTTGGCCCCCCGGATCCTCCCCGTTGCCCTGGCTTTTCGGCTCTCTGCCTCGGGCTCCTCCGCCACCTGCTCCGCCGCCATTGGTCGGCCCCCTGGAGTCGGCAGTCATTCCTCCTCCATGGCTCCTCCCTCAGTCGGCTCCACCGTGGGTCGCTGTCATGGCTGTCCTGTTTGTCCTTATTTGGTCATGTTCCTGTCCTCGTTTTGTTTGATTATTAGTTGATTAGTTGATAGTTGATTAGTTGATTAGTCTATCCCTCATCAAGTCTAGTATATAATGTGTAGTCTGCCTCATGTTTCTTTGTCGGGTCTACTATGTTGTGTTTGTGTGTCTTCTCCAGTTCCCTGTGTGGATATACCCTGTGTTTTTGGATTTATTAAAGACTATTTCGATTATCCACGGCTCCGTGTTCCTTCCGGCAGCAATCGTGACACACGTACATAAAGAATGTGATTTTTTTTTTCATTTCATTTTTCAAAGACAGAGTAAAACATGATTAAATAACCCACTGAGTGATAATTCACATAAAAATGTATGTGTTCATCAGTAGTTGGTGCAATATTACTATAAAATGTTAAGAAAATGCTGTGTGTCCTCTCAGTTGT
The DNA here is from genome assembly GCF_001515645.1 of Sinocyclocheilus grahami. NCBI lineage: Eukaryota > Metazoa > Chordata > Actinopteri > Cypriniformes > Cyprinidae > Sinocyclocheilus > Sinocyclocheilus grahami. Next base: position 15,354 of record NW_015506584.1, read on the forward strand.
CCGTGTAATTATATACACTTAGTCTTTGTGTGAATATCTACAAAACTGGAAGACTTTCTGACTGTATGTATTTCAGAAAGGAAAAAGATGGAAAAGAAGAATTAGGGAGAACCAGTAAATTCTGAATAATTTATTGATATCAAAAGACAGCAAGTGGAATGATAATTAAAGCATAGGCCTATGTTTTCATGAGATTTGCAATATTGAGAAGCTTAGAGTGTGTCATATGTTTTTGTCATGGCAGTCTTAGACTGCTTTTTGTTTTGTTTTTTACTTATTGAGGTTTTACTGTTATTGATGTAATGATCCACTTCCTTTTGCACAATCAGAAGAGCTCAGTGAGATTTCCTTCAGTGATTCACCACCTTGATACTGGCCTGACAGAGCAATATTACATTTATTTTTCTCACAATGTTACATTGATTCTTCAGGCACTCTGTTGCTATTTGTATTTATTTATTGCATCCATTCATTTATTGTATTCATTTTTGTTCATTAATTTCATATTTCCTGCAGTTTCATTAATAAAGAACTCATCTAAATAAGACTAATCTCTGAAAACGAAATCTCTCAGTCAGTGCTCCTGTGAGACACGGTACAAAGTGATCCCTGCAAGAGAGATTGAAAGTGATATCACAGATTCACTCTCTCTCTTGAGACGCTTAGTCTCTCTCGTGCGCTTGGTGCAGTTTCAGTCACGAATCAATTATGACACTGTGATGCATTGCGATGCATTGAATCACAATGATGTATATTGCATCTTGGGGTAGTTGGCAATACCCTGCCTTACCTGAATGTTCATAATGGCTGAACACACCATTTAACAGATGTGGAATTAAAACCACTGAGATATTCCCACCAAAAGCTGTGTGTTTGTTAAAATGCACATCCAGCATTATGACGTTTTAAACCATAAACTTTAAACTGTTGAAAAAGTACATCCCCAGTTATCCCATCACATCAAAATCCACCCACATATTTGTTTAGAGCTGTTTTGGCTTGTAAACAGTGCTTGATCTGTGCAGATTTCTCTCCTGATTCAGACAGCTTTTTAAAGGGGTCTTTATTAACTTCTATTTCTTCATTTCTTTCTTTATCTACAGAAACCTCTTGGACAGAGACACCTTCTCAAAATCTGATCCAAGTAAGTTTTTTGGTATTATACCATATCAAATATAAAAGCTTATTAATTTAGTCTGTCACGCATTGAGACGTAGGTACAAAGATCGGTTTATCTGACAACACTAGCACATCTGAAATCACATTGCTTAAAGCAGTCTGGGCTGAAATCATCAGCACCGTAGGGAGCATCATTAGTGTGCAATACCTTACCTGCCTGCCTTAATTATTATGTTGTTTTATTAGAAAGCTTGATTGTGCATGAAACCCTGCTGTATGCGTATATTCTTTCATATGCAGGAGAGTATAATATTTGCATTTGCATTTCTTGTTTGCATCTTCACGTGTTGTATGTTCACGTGGGTTGTGATTGCATTGTGTAATCCAGATGTTGTGCTTGGCTAATATTCACAGCTTTAATGATACAGATGCGTTTGACTGCAGGCACTGCATTGTTCATTCTGCTGTATGGCTGATTACACTGACTGTTTCTGACACACACACACAGACACATTATATGTTCTAAAATATTTTGTTTTGATTATTTCTCTGTTAAGAAAATTATATTTTCCTCTTAAAATTGGGCCAGTTATATTGTATGGAAAGTACATACTTTTCTGCCTTCGTTTAAAGGGGTCATATTCTACACCTTTGTAATATTACATTTCCCCTCCTGAAGTCAACTTATAATGTAAGGTTTTTTTATGCTACTATCAGATTCAAAGGGATAGTTTACCCAAAAATGAAAATTATGTTATTAATTACTCATCCTCATGTTGTTCCAAACCTGTTAACACTTCGGGCCCTATCACATACTCGGCGCAATGCGGCGCCAGGCGTGACGCAAGTGTTTTTTGCTAGTTTCAGCCCGACACAGTTGTCATTTTCACATCCTGTGCAAAATAGACTGTGCCATAGACCAACTCAAACCTGGTCTAAAGTCAATGGCGCAGTAGTTTTTTTGTTATTTCAAGAGCACGTTAGTATAGGCGGGTCCACAGTGAGCGTACACTCTGCACACAGGGACGCACATCAGCACACAAACATTCCAAATATTAAAGGGGTCATAGGATGCCCATTTTCCACAAGTTGATTTGATACTTTAGGGTCTTAATGAAAAGTCTGTAACATAGTTTGGTTAAAATTTCTCAATGGTAGTGTAAAAAAACACATTTTTGTAGCATTTTCCTTTAAATGTTAATGAGCTCTGCTGACCCTGCCCCTCTCTTCCGAGCTGCTCTCAGAGAGACTGTTTACTTTAGTCGCACTGACTTTTTCGGGAGGCACACGGATCTACGGCATAGGGAGGAGAAACTCATGTTTAGTCCTCGAATATAACATGGAAGATGCATAGAGCATATCAAATAGTACGTATGAACAAAAACAAACAAACCAAAAATATATTTAATATCTATATATCTGTGCCAACATACTGTACTTTACACATTTGACACATTTTTGGTTAATATAATCTGACTTCTTTTTGTGCAGTAAATATATTACTTAAAGTAAATATATTAGGTGAAAGAGGTTCGGCTTACAAAAAAGTTCCCTTGGAATCCCTGCATTACACGTTGTCAGGATTCTGGACTGTCTGTGTCGTGTTTTGTCCCTGTTTCTGTACCTGTTTGTCCTTATTTGGTCATGTTCCTGTCCTGGTTTAGTTTGATTATTAGTTGATTCCCCGCACCTGTCTATCCCTCGTCAACTCTAGTATATAATGTGTAGTCTGCCTCATGTTTCTTTGTCGGGTCTACTATGTTGTGTTTGTGTGTCTTCTCCAGTTCCCTGTGTGGATATACCTTGTGTTTTTGGATTTATTAAAGACTATTTCGATTATCCACGGCTCCGTGTTCCTTCCGGCAGCAATTGTGACAGAAGATCCGACCTAAACATTTACCTCGGTGTGCCCCCTCCGTTTTGGTTTCTCGTTTTACCCAGTGTCTTTTTGCTTCCGTTGTGTTCTCCCCATGGATCCCCTAGCCTGCCTTGAGTACCTCCTCCTCCTGCTGGAGCAGGGGGAGCGTTCACTCGAGGACCATACCAGACTGTTTCTGGCCCTCGCCGAACTCTCCACCAACCCGGACAACACGCTCTGCACGTTCTATGATGCCAGCCTGAACCCCGCGTGCAGAGCGACGTCATCCGAAGATGGTCCTCGAGCGGATCTCGCCACCTTTTTGGAGTGGATTCTGGCGAGAAACGGATTGCCTCTCACCATCTGTCCCGAGGATGATCTCGCCAGATCCACTACTGATCCAGTGCCCAGCCCACTATCTCCCCACTGCGCGGAGCGCATGCCCGAGCCCACCGCTGACGGATCGCCCGAGCTCGCCGTGGCCGACGAGCCATTGCTGAATGGAGCGACAGAGCAACGGATCGCCGTGGAGCCGAAGCTGCAAATGACGTCAGTCAAGGTGCGAGAGCCGGCAACAGACCCCGCCACAAGGGAGAATGCCACGGACAGAGAGAGCGCAGAGTGGAGCTCCGCCCACTGCACCGTGACTGAGGGTGAGCTGATTATACATCTGGGACTGCTGGACTTCGAGGAGGACCTCATAGATTGGGAAACAGAGCTGGAACCCGACTTGCCCCCTCTCCTCTCTTCTTCATCCCCGCTGGTCCCGTCCAGCCCTGAGTGGGCTCCCGTTTCCCAGTCCAGTAAAGACAGGGCTCCAGTCCCCGAGTTTAGCCCAGAGAAAGTTCCTGTTCCCATGTCCAGCCCTGAGAGGGCTCCTGGTCCCAATTTAAGCCCGGAGGCTCAAAAATGCCCGCCCACCCACCCTCTCCTGCCTCCTCCACCGTTGTCGTCTGGCAGCCCCTCTGCTCGCCCTCAGCCCACCATCAGCACGGTGCGAGCTCCACGGGACTGCCATCCTCCAGCGTCACCATGGCTGGAGTTTCCCTTGACTCCGCCTCCAGCCTGGCTCCCCCCCAGTCGGCTCCACCATGGCTCCTAGCTCCCTCCTCTCTGCCGTGGCCCGGCAGTCCACTGGCTCCACCGGGCTCCCTTGTCCCTCCGGCTCCGCCTTGGTCTGGCGTCGACCATCTTGCACCTCGTCCCTCCGGCTCCGTCAGGCTCCTTCATCCATTCGGCTCCTCCTCAGTCGTCTGTTGCTCCGGCTCCACCGCTGCCTTTCGGATCCACGTCTCCGCATCAGTCGCCGGTACCATCTGCTCCGCCTTGGCCCTCCGGATCCTCCCCGTTGCCCTGGCTTTTCGGCTCTCTGCCTCGGGCTCCTCCGCCACCTGCTCCGCCGCCATTGGTCGGCCCCCTGGAGTCGGCAGTCATTCCTCCTCCATGGCTCCTCCCTCAGTCGGCTCCACCGTGGGTCGCTGTCATGGCTGTCCTGTTTGTCCTTATTTGGTCATGTTCCTGTCCTCGTTTTGTTTGATTATTAGTTGATTAGTTGATAGTTGATTAGTTGATTAGTCTATCCCTCATCAAGTCTAGTATATAATGTGTAGTCTGCCTCATGTTTCTTTGTCGGGTCTACTATGTTGTGTTTGTGTGTCTTCTCCAGTTCCCTGTGTGGATATACCCTGTGTTTTTGGATTTATTAAAGACTATTTCGATTATCCACGGCTCCGTGTTCCTTCCGGCAGCAATCGTGACACACGTACATAAAGAATGTGATTTTTTTTTTCATTTCATTTTTCAAAGACAGAGTAAAACATGATTAAATAACCCACTGAGTGATAATTCACATAAAAATGTATGTGTTCATCAGTAGTTGGTGCAATATTACTATAAAATGTTAAGAAAATGCTTCTTAAAACTGAAATGTGTTTTGTAAAATTATGTGTGTCCTCTCAGTTGTCCGTGTAATTATATACACTTAGTCTTTGTGTGAATATCTACAAAACTGGAAGACTTTCTGACTGTATGTATTTCAGAAAGGAAAAAGATGGAAAAGAAGAATTAGGGAGAACCAGTAAATTCTGAATAATTTATTGATATCAAAAGACAGCAAGTGGAATGATAATTAAAGCATAGGCCTATGTTTTCATGAGATTTGCAATATTGAGAAGCTTAGAGTGTGTCATATGTTTTTGTCATGGCAGTCTTAGACTGCTTTTTGTTTTGTTTTTTACTTATTGAGGTTTTACTGTTATTGATGTAATGATCCACTTCCTTTTGCACAATCAGAAGAGCTCAGTGAGATTTCCTTCAGTGATTCACCACCTTGATACTGGCCTGACAGAGCAATATTACATTTATTTTTCTCACAATGTTACATTGATTCTTCAGGCACTCTGTTGCTATTTGTATTTATTTATTGCATCCATTCATTTATTGTATTCATTTTTGTTCATTAATTTCATATTTCCTGCAGTTTCATTAATAAAGAACTCATCTAAATAAGACTAATCTCTGAAAACGAAATCTCTCAGTCAGTGCTCCTGTGAGACACGGTACAAAGTGATCCCTGCAAGAGAGATTGAAAGTGATATCACAGATTCACTCTCTCTCTTGAGACGCTTAGTCTCTCTCGTGCGCTTGGTGCAGTTTCAGTCACGAATCAATTATGACACTGTGATGCATTGCGATGCATTGAATCACAATGATGTATATTGCATCTTGGGGTAGTTGGCAATACCCTGCCTTACCTGAATGTTCATAATGGCTGAACACACCATTTAACAGATGTGGAATTAAAACCACTGAGATATTCCCACCAAAAGCTGTGTGTTTGTTAAAATGCACATCCAGCATTATGACGTTTTAAACCATAAACTTTAAACTGTTGAAAAAGTACATCCCCAGTTATCCCATCACATCAAAATCCACCCACATATTTGTTTAGAGCTGTTTTGGCTTGTAAACAGTGCTTGATCTGTGCAGATTTCTCTCCTGATTCAGACAGCTTTTTAAAGGGGTCTTTATTAACTTCTATTTCTTCATTTCTTTCTTTATCTACAGAAACCTCTTGGACAGAGACACCTTCTCAAAATCTGATCCAAGTAAGTTTTTTGGTATTATACCATATCAAATATAAAAGCTTATTAATTTAGTCTGTCACGCATTGAGACGTAGGTACAAAGATCGGTTTATCTGACAACACTAGCACATCTGAAATCACATTGCTTAAAGCAGTCTGGGCTGAAATCATCAGCACCGTAGGGAGCATCATTAGTGTGCAATACCTTACCTGCCTGCCTTAATTATTATGTTGTTTTATTAGAAAGCTTGATTGTGCATGAAACCCTGCTGTATGCATATATTCTTTCATATGCAGGAGAGTATAATATTTGCATTTGCATTTCTTGTTTGCATCTTCACGTGTTGTATGTTCACGTGGGTTGTGATTGCATTGTGTAATCCAGATGTTGTGCTTGGCTAATATTCACAGCTTTAATGATACAGATGCGTTTGACTGCAGGCACTGCATTGTTCATTCTGCTGTATGGCTGATTACACTGACTGTTTCTGACACACACACACAGACACATTATATGTTCTAAAATATTTTGTTTTGATTATTTCTCTGTTAAGAAAATTATATTTTCCTCTTAAAATTGGGCCAGTTATATTGTTTGGAAAGTACATACTTTTCTGCCTTCGTTTAAAGGGGTCATATTCTACACCTTTGTAATATTACATTTCCCCTCCTGAAGTCAACTTATAATGTAAGGTTTTTTTATGCTACTATCAGATTCAAAGGGATAGTTTACCCAAAAATGAAAATTATGTTATTAATTACTCATCCTCATGTTGTTCCAAACCTGTTAACACTTCGGGCCCTATCACATACTCGGCGCAATGCGGCGCCAGGCGTGACGCAAGTGTTTTTATGGAAAGTACATACTTTTCTGCCTTCGTTTAAAGGGGTCATATTCTACACCTTTGTAATATTACATTTCCCCTCCTGAAGTCAACTTATAATGTAAGTTTTTTTTATGCTACTATCAGATTCAAAGGGATAGTTTACCCAAAAATGAAAATTATGTCATTAATTACTCATCCTCATGTTGTTCCAAACCTGTTAACACTTCGGGCCCTATCACATACTCGGCGCAATGCGGCGCCAGGCGTGACGCAAGTGTTTTTTGCTAGTTTCAGCCCGACACAGTTGTCATTTTCACATCCTGTGCAAAATAGACTGTGCCATAGACCAACTCAAACCTGGTCTAAAGTCAATGGCGCAGTAGTTTTTTTGTTATTTCAAGAGCACGTTAGTATAGGCGGGTCCACAGTGCGCGTACACACACACAGGGACACACAGCAGCACACAAACATGCCAAATATAAAAAATTAAAGGATTGCAATGTAAAAAATTATTATTGTGTAGTAGGGCTGTCAAAAAAATTCGAATTTCGAATATTCGTCGAATAAAAAAAAAAAATCCACATTTTGCATTCGAATTTTAGGTCTGCGTCAGCCGTCAGGCAGCCTTATCAGTGGCACACGAAATGCGACGACAATGTAAGTGTCATTGCATTTTAATGCTTTTGTTAGCCTATCCAGTTGAACCCACTAGATGCGGCTCTGCTACGTTGTTCATTCAATATATTGAGGAAAACGAGAGCATCAATGTGGCGAAGATGTTGTTTACGGCGAAACTGAAACCAAACCATTCACACAGAACGCATATATACATCACATTTTCTAGCCGGGCATCTATCAGCGTCTCGCACAAGAGAGCGGCATGTTTAGAAAGCCATGTAAAATTAATTTAAGTTCAACTTTTAAAAAACCTCAAGACTTTATGGCGGTTTTCCCCCATCCCTCTGTATCTCATGTTTTTAAATGAAGAAAGTAACCTACTCTTTGTGATTGGTTTTTGGTCCTTTGTATTAAACTATACATACATGCATGGTCCAAAAGCTTTTTTCCCCCTAACTGAAATTATGCCTTTTAAATTCGAATATAATTCGAATTTTGATAATATTTAAGGGTAAAATTCAAATTTAGTTTTTCAGTCATTTTGACAGCCCTATTGTGTAGGCTACATAAATATAAAAATTCCTACATTCATAACGCATAGTCATTGCATGTATCAGAATTAGGCTACCTATTTGCTCGCGCATGAGCAGCTCCGTTTCATCTCTGGAGATGCGTTCTGTCTTTGCGCTTGCAAATTCCGCCGTGTAAATAGCAAATCCGCCATGGCACGAGCGCAACTGGCTCTTAAAGGGAATGGGAGATGAGCCAAAACAAACCCATTACTCATTAAGAGAATAGGGACAACCCTTTTAGACCATGCGCCAGGCGCGTCGACTGTTTTTCCCGTCTTTAAACTAGCAAAAGTGGATTTGGACATGCCCTAAGAGCACCTGCACCGTGCGCTTTAGACCATGTGCTTAGATCGTTAAAATAGGGGCCTTCATCTTGTGTTTCCTTTTGCGCACAAAAAGTATCCTCGTAGCTTCATAAAATAAGGTTGAACCACTGATGTCACATGGATTATTTTAACGATGTCCTTACTACGTTTCTGTGCCTTGACCGTGGTAATTCCCTTGCTGTCTATGGAAGGCCAGAAAGCTCTCAGATTTCATCAAAAATATCTTAATATGTCTTCTGAAGTTGAACGAAGGTTGGGTTTGGAACGACATGAGGGAGAGTAATTAATGACAGAATTTTCTTTTTGGGTGAACTATCCCTTTAATTTAGTAATTTCGTTTTTTTTCGCAATGACCATTTTCTATCCTCTCTTCTCACTCTTTGAATTAAACAAACATTTTGTTTCTGTGCCTTTAAGAATTCTAATGCAAATGAGCTCTGTGCTGATTGGCTAAGCTCTGTGTACTGGTGTAGTTCACGATCATCAACACAGGTCAGGTTTCTAAATACTGAGTAAGTGTCGGTATGTAAAAGTGGGTGTTTTTATGCTAATTTGCTAATGGTTGTGATGTCATAATCATGCTGACTTCTGAAAGTCCATTCCTGAAGTAATTCAAATTGTAGGTGGACTGAGGTGTCTGAATTTGTACTTGTTCTACTCAGAGCCTTTCTATCCTCTCTTCTCACTCTTTGAATTAAACAAACATTTTGTTTCTGTGCCTTTAAGAATTCTAATGCAAATGAGCTCTGCGCTGATTGGCTAAGCTCTGTGTACTGGTGTAGTTCACGATCATCAACACAGGTCAGGTTTCTAAATACTGAGTAAGTGTCGGTATGTAAAAGTGGGTGTTTTTATGCTAATTTGCTAATGGTTGTGATGTCATAATCATGCTGACTTCTGAAAGTCCATTCCTGAAGTAATTCAAATTGTAGGTGGACTGAGGTGTCTGAATTTGTACTTGTTCTACTCAGAGCTGAATTGTGCATTTCTATAGCAACACTATCAACGCCAAAGCATTCACGTGCTTGCATTTCAACGAAACGATAATTACAACTTGTAAGCTCAGAATGTTCTGAGAGCTACGACTTGGACCATGTGACCACTGTACCACCTGACTGCCGCCAGGGGTTCTTATCTCTGGCCCTCGAGGTCCACTCTCCTGCAGAGTTTAGCTTGTTCAGGTGTGTTTGATTGCGGTTGGAGCTAAACTCTGCAGGAAAGTTGACCTCGAGGGCCAGAGTTCAGAACCCCAGATTTAGGTGCTACTTAGGCTCTACCTCCGAGTATGAAAGGCTTGGACAGCTCTGAGTAGAACATCACGTTTTGTCATCTTGGTGATTATGACATGCTGTGAATGCAGCTCAAGTGACCTAATCCCATGTGGCACTGATCTTAAATGACCCACGAAAGTGTAAGCAAGAAAAAAAGCACATATTCCCCTACCATTGCAAGTCGTATCGTCATTAAAAAAACAAAAGTGGGGAATGATGTCAACTCAGGTGAATGCTTTTCAGGGGAGTGTTGCCAATTCTGTGCTTTTTACACTATTGCCGCGGGTTAAAGTGATCTCCCCACCTCCCCTGGAATGTGATTTGGATGCAGTGGACCCCTGACGGAGGGGAAAACTACAGAAAAAATGTGATTGGGTTATTTTTGATTAGCAATTGGGCTGGTTTGTTTGCAGACCAGGCAACCCTGCTTCTTCAACCTTGGGTAGTTTTGCCAAGGGTGTAGCCTAAATGTAAATATTGGATATGGGTCACTTTTAACAAAAGATTGAAGTCAGATTTTTTTATAGCTGAAATTAACAATAGAGCAGAAAACTTGTATTCCTTTTCAAACAAATTACGATTACTGGGTAATATTACAGGGATATGTATTTTCACACAGTTATTTGGATAATACTATGTTATCACCTCAAAACACTTTTACCATAGTGCTGTTATAAGTTAATATATTTTGACATTTGCATCACATAACCAGCTTTACTGTTGTAGTAAACTTGCTCGGTAGCTCACCTGGTACAGCGCGAGTCTGTGAAACATCAGTCACAATAAAGGAGCTTAAAGGGGACATCGGATGCCCATTTTTCACAAGTTCATATGATTCTTATTGGGGCTTTATGAACTGTCTGTAACATACTTTTGTTTTCCTCATTGGTTGTGTAAAGCAACACCCATTTTACCTTGTCAAAAACAGCACTGTTCACAGTGACCCATTTCGGTGCATGTCTGCTTAAATGATAATGAGCCCCTCTCGTCTGTGGGGCGTGTCAGTATATCTGTTTATGGCTCGGAGGTGGTCTTATCCAAATAGCTAGCTATCTACATAGAAACCAGCTGCAAGTAGAAACAGCTCGAACTGGTTGCTTTTCTGAGCTGGAAGACATGCCAGAAACCTAACTACATGCAAAAAATCTAAAAAAGTAAACATTTCATCCGATGCTCCTTTTAAAGACTTGTAAAAGCTAGGGCTGTCAAATAAAATTAGAATTTTGAATATTCGTCAGATTTAAAATAAAAATCCACATTCGAATGTAAAAACGTTGCATTCGAATTTTAGGTGTGCGTTAAGGAGGCAGCCTTATCAGTGGCGCACGAGATGCGATGACGATGTAAGTGTCATTGCATTTTAATGTTTTTCTTAGCCTATCCAGTTGAAGCCACTAGATGCGGCGCTGCTGCGTTGTTAATTACAAATATTGCGGGAAAAGAAAACATCAATGCGGAGAAGATGATGTTTACGTCAAAACTGAAACCAAGCCGTTCACACAGAACGCATATTTCGCTCATTTTCTAGAGGGACGTCTATCACTGTTGCACTCGCGTCTCGCACAAGAGAGCTGCATGTTTAGAAAGCCATGTAAAATAGTGCAAGTTCAACTTTGAAAAAATATATCTTGAGACTTTATGGCCGGATTTTTTCCCCATCCCACTGCAACTGGTGTTTTTAAATGAAAAAATTTACTCTGTGTGATTGGTTTTCGGCCCTTTGTATTAAACTATGCAAACATACATACATGATGCTGTTTTGTTTATAGTGGTTTAAGCAACTTAATTATAATTGGTTTATTAAAAATTAGTGCAAGTTCAACTTTGAAAAAATATATCTTGAGACTTTATGGCCAGATTTTTTCCCCATCCCACTGCAACTGGTGTTTTTAAATGAAAAAATTTACTCTGTGTGATTGGTTTTCGGCCCTTTGTATTAAACTATGCAAACATACATACATGATGCTGTTTTGTTTATAGCATATTTCGCTCATTTTCTAGAGGGACGTCTGTCACTGTTGCACTCGCGTCTCGCACAAGAGAGCTGCATGTTTAGAAAGCCATGTAAATTAGTGCAAGTTCAACTTTGAAAAAATATATCTTGAGACTTTATGGCCGGATTTTTTCCCCATCCCACTGCAACTGGTGTTTTTAAATGAAAAAATTTACTCTGTGTGATTGGTTTTCGGCCCTTTGTATTAAACTATGCAAACATACATACATGATGCTGTTTTGTTTATAGTTGTTTAAGCAACTTAATTAATTATAATTGGTTTATAAACATTATGCACGTTTTTCACCGATAGTCATTTTTTCTTATGCTTTGAATAAACGTGCATTAGTAATATTTTGCTTGGTGCACCCTCTTGTGGCCTCAGGAGAGAATCCAAAAGCTTTTCTTCACCCTAACTGAAATTATGCATTTTAAATTCGAATATAATTCGAATTTTGATAATATTAAGTACAAAATTCAAATGTAGTATTTCAGCCGTTTTGACAGCCCTAGTAAAAGCTATGGTTGCTTCAGCAAATATTTTTATTACACATTTACTTTTGTTAACACCATCTGCTAGATTTAGGATTGGGTTTAGTGTATGTGGTAAAATTATTTTCAAACACGATAGAGCATTAAGCATTTAATGTCACTCGCCAGACAAGTTTTCAAGCATTTTGAATTCTGAACCCAAGGTATACTTTACTTTTGTTATTATGAAATGCAGATGAAATGCAGATGATACATATAGACTTGAATTAGTGTGTCAGTGCAACGAGAAATTATTCTTCCTCTAAACACCAAATATATAGCCTATAATATGACATCAAGCGCTGTGGCCGCCACACACACAGGCAGTGAGCGATGAGTCTATATTTAGCCGTCTGGAGTCCCTGATTCCAGCGTCTTTTGGCCGGTGAATGTAGGGAGGAGTTGTAGCGCTGCGTGACTGGCCCCATCACGTCAGCACAGCTCAGACTCAGCACATGTGCCGCTCCATATAAGAAGACTCCTGCAGCACTGCTAGCTGGGTTAAGAGGGAATTTCGTGCTCGAAAACCCTCGAGCGTGAAATTCCCTCTTCATTAACGCTTAGCAAACATGTAGTTGCATACACATTACACACCATTGAAGAGTTAACTGAGATATTAAATAGATCTCATTTTAACTGTAAATGGGACTTATTTATTATTATGAAATGCAGATGATACATATAGACTTGAATTAGTGTGTCAGTGCAACGAGAAATTATTCTTCCTCTAAACACCAAATATATAGCCTATAATATGACATCAAGCGCTGTGGCCGCCACACACACAGGCAGTGAGCGATGAGTCTATATTTAGCCGTCTGGAGTCCCTGATTCCAGCGTCTTTTGGCCGGTGAATGTAGGGAGGAGTTGTAGCGCTGCGTGACTGGCCCCATCACGTCAGCACAGCTCAGACTCAGCACATGTGCCGCTCCATATAAGAAGACTCCTGCAGCACTGCTAGCTGGGTTAAGAGGGAATTTCGTGCTCGAAAACCCTCGAGCGTGAAATTCCCTCTTAGTGTGGTTGAACTAAAGCAGGTCTACAAAGAAGAGTGCACCAAAATTCCCCCACAGCGGTGAAAAACTGAATTCCATTTTTCGGAAGCATTTGGTTGCAGTTATTGCTGCTAAATATTTTAAATTAAAGAGGGCAATGGGTAATAGGTGTTAAATATGGAAACCCATTTCTGCCACTAAGTAAAAAATAAAAAAGGTAATCGCAAGTTTATATCTCACAATTCTGACTTCGTAACTCTCAATAGCATGCTATAAAGAGATATAAACATGCAATTCTGAGAAAAAAGTCAGTTGCGATCTCAAGTCAGTCAATCTCGCAATTGTGACTTTATTTCTAAGAATTGCAAGTTTCTATCATGCGATTATGATTTTGTAACTCGTAATTGTGAGTTTATAGCACAATTGTGAGAAAAAAGACAGAATTAGAGTTTATATCTCGCAGTTGCGACTTTATTTCTAAGAATTGCAAGTTTTTATCATGCAATTATGATTTTGTAACTCGTAATTGTGAATTTATATCACAATTCTGAGAAAAAAAGATAGAATTGGAGTTAATTGCAACTAGGGCTATGCAATTAATCGAAAAAAACGGTTTCGATTTCGATTTTGGCCTCCAACGATTATAAAAATCGCGATATTTACGATTATTGCGCCTCATTCCGCCCCCTTTTCGTTCCTCCATAAAAGCCCAATTTCACGTGCAAATCAGTACAATCATGTAACGCGACTTTTGCAAAATGGGGCGTGCTTGATATATAGAAGTATATTTATTCATGTTTTTAAAAGCGTGAAAGAGAACTTGCGCTGCTCCTCAGGAAGATATATGCGCTCAGAGACGAAACAGAACACGGACATGTAAAGTCATCTTTTAGCTCAAGGTGCGCGCCTAAACCGTCAAATACACACAAAAAATGTGTCAAAATGTGGCGCTTAGTGATTATTCATGTATACCTTTGTCGGTCATGTAATAAATGAACGTAAAGAGTTGAGAATGAAAATACTCGTGTAACGGTAATCTTGTGTTTTGCCCACCATATACCTGTTTGCCCTCATCTGACCCATCCCTGGTGTATAACCACGTCTCTGTCTGTGTCTAATAAAGCTTTGCGAATGGATCCGCAAGTCTCACGTCTCGTCAGCCCCGTAACAGTCGGTCATGTGATAAATGAACGTAAAGAGTTGAGAATGAAAATACGCGTGTAACGGTAAATTGGATCCGTGCGGCTCTTAAAGTGACAGCGGGCTATTTTCCTGCTTAATATTAATCAAACAACAAAAGACAAATCCAAAATCACACACTGCTCTTGAGTGAAGGACTTTTGTAGCTTTAAAAAGAAACAAAAAAGTTCTTACAGTAAATACTATACTGTTTTATTTTACATTTGATTATTCATTTCTGTAGTAGGCTATAAACTGCTTGAGACTTGCATAAAAAAACATTAAAGCACAGTTTTTCATTTGTATCTTTTTATTCTATTATATTTGTCCTTTGCTATTTTTTTTACTGACAGTTTAAAGTCCCCATGAAATCAAAATTAAAGTTTTTTGGGTGTTAGTATCAATATGTTAGTCTTAAGGTTATCTGTAAGGCAGTGTGCTCCAAAACAGTGACAAAATTCGCATTTAGAAGATATAAGCATTCAAAGCTTGCAGTTCGTCACTTCCGCCAAAATGGCTCAACGATTTTTTTGACGTCACATCGTACTTCAGCTTCTCATCAAACTTTCTGTCCAATCAAATGCTCTCTAGAATCCGAAGCCCCGCCCCCTACACCATAAAATAGACGCTGAAGCCGGGGCTGAAATCGGTCACTTGTCCACAGATTTAGTATCTTCTGTACAGTGAATGTAGTGCACTATATAGGGGACAGGGAACGATTCAAACAGTGTAAATTTGCACCGCACACACACTCTGCTCCGGTCCAGAGACACGATAGCACGGAGCGGATCACATGCGCGAGTCGGCGCAGACCACAAAATGTATCGGAACTATTTGAATTCTACACAGAATGCTATATTTTATAGCAATATGGATGAGATTGTGGCTGGCATACCCTGTCAAATGTGGCTTTACGGAGCTCAACGGCTCTAGCCCAAGCTGTGATATAAACGAACGCTATTGGCTATTTTAAAAAGGGGCGGGGCTGCTTGATATGTCTCGCCCTGTCTTCCTGTTTCAGTTAAAATGACGTCAACACATAGAGTAACGCTGTTTCTAAGCATTTCAGGGGACCTTTAATTATTTTCAATAATTTTTAGGACTTTTTGTTTGTTTGTTTGAAATTCCGCTGGTCTCTACAATGTAGATGCAACGAGAAATTATTCTTCCTCTAAACACCAAATATATAGCCTATAATATGACATCAAGCGCTGTGGCCGCCACACACACAGGCAGTGAGCGATGAGTCTATATTTAGCCGTCTGGAGTCCCTGATTCCAGCGTCTTTTGGCCGGTGAATGTAGGGAGGAGTTGTAGCGCTGCGTGACTGGCCCCATCACGTCAGCACAGCTCAGACTCAGCACATGTGCCGCTCCATATAAGAAGACTCCTGCAGCACTGCTAGCTGGGTTAAGAGGGAATTTCGTGCTCGAAAACCCTCGAGCGTGAAATTCCCTCTTAGTGTGGTTGAACTAAAGCAGGTCTACAAAGAAGAGTGCACCAAAATTCCCCCACAGCGGTGAAAAACTGAATTCCATTTTTCGGAAGCATTTGGTTGCAGTTATTGCTGCTAAATATTTTAAATTAAAGAGGGCAATGGGTAATAGGTGTTAAATATGGAAACCCATTTCTGCCACTAAGTAAAAAATAAAAAAGGTAATCGCAAGTTTATATCTCACAATTCTGACTTCGTAACTCTCAATAGCATGCTATAAAGAGATATAAACATGCAATTCTGAGAAAAAAGTCAGTTGCGATCTCAAGTCAGTCAATCTCGCAATTGTGACTTTATTTCTAAGAATTGCAAGTTTCTATCATGCGATTATGATTTTGTAACTCGTAATTGTGAGTTTATAGCACAATTGTGAGAAAAAAGACAGAATTAGAGTTTATATCTCGCAGTTGCGACTTTATTTCTAAGAATTGCAAGTTTTTATCATGCAATTATGATTTTGTAACTCGTAATTGTGAATTTATATCACAATTCTGAGAAAAAAAGATAGAATTGGAGTTAATTGCAACTAGGGCTATGCAAGTCATATGGCCCCCTCATAATGGTGTTAAATAATGGTGATTACAATATTGGCCAAAATAATCGTGATTATGATTTTTGCCATAATCGAGCAGCCCTAATTGCGACTTTATTTCTCAGAATTGCACGTTTCTATCATGCAGTTATGCCTTTTAAGCTCTCAATCGTGTTTATATCTCACAATTTGGAGAAAAAAGTCAGTATTGCGAGAAGAAAGTCCGAATTGTGAGATAAAAAATCACAATTAAATTTTTTCTTTTTTATTCAGTGGCAGAAATGGGCTTATTTATGGGGAGCAATACGCTTTTTTTTTTTTTTTGCTTCAATATAAGCATAAAACTGTAAGCGTTTACTCAGTTTGCCTTTGTTTTTATATTGTATTTCATTTGAAGATCTATTTAGTATCAGAAAGGGGGCAAATACATTTTCACAGCGCTCTGCATTCTTGTGAAATAGCATTCTGGAATGGCTTTGTGGATCAGTTTGCTTGGTCCTAGGTATGCTCTAGAGACTGGTTGAGCCCCACTCCTAATTTCTATGACAACAAACAATAGATGTCCTATGGCTGTATGTAGTTGTGTATGTACATTTGACTGCATGTTATTGTGTAGGTGTATTTTTGGAAAGTGTCCAGGTCGCCATATGCGTCTACACACCTAGCTGACAGAATGAAAGCTAGAAGAGTTTCTCAGTGCATGCAGACAGCTGAGGCAGATTGCTCTCTCTCTCTCTCTCACACACACACACACACACACTCGTCTCCCAGGACAGATATGAGTTGAGGTGGTCATAAAGTCACACACTGTAAACTCTACGAGGCTCTGGGGTCCAAACCCAATATAAAGGTGGAGATTAAGCACGCTCGGCGGACAATGATGGTCTTTTTTTAATTAGGCATATTTTTAGACACAGTCTGATGGCAGGTATTGGCTCGTGTTTAGAGGAAGGCCAAACAGATGTTCAGAAACAGAATTATTTCAGCCGCCTGCCGTTGCTTGTGATATGAATTGGCGAGACTTCTGAGCGTGTGTGTCTGTGTGTGTGAGTGTGTGTGTGTTAATGACACGCTCTTCTCACTGCATGCGAGACAAATGAGCCAATAATTGTATTCTCAAGAGCTCCACACATCTTTCTTTGCTTTTTGTGCATATTTGATTTCTTAATTTGCTGAATTCAAAAACCAGGGCTGCTATATTTTCACTCTTCTTTCCAGCAAGGTGGCGTTTTATGTCTCAAGGCAGTTTTCATGCATCTTTTATATTCTTTTCTGTGTAGTTTGTGTGCTGTACACTCAGACTGTGGCGTACAGGGAGTGGAGAGAGGTATAGTATTTTCTGAATTTGTGTTTTCAGATCTGTATTTTTTATTTATGTTGCGTTTGTTCATGCTGGTAATATGCCTTTTATGCACTTTATTGTTTAGTTTGGCAGGACAGAAGTCATCGATAACACGCTGAATCCAGACTTTGTGCACAAATTCATGCTCGATTACTTCTTTGAAGAGAGACAAAATTTGCGCTTTGACCTGTAAGTACAATCAGCATGCAAAAATTATTTCATGTCTCTAAATGTCAAGTGGTGTAACCTCTAACTAAAATGCAGTAACATATCTTTAGCCTACATCTTTACTGAAAAAAGTGTAGGATTTACTTTGCAATTTTCCCTCATAAATGTCTAGTGAATTTCACAAATAATTACAAAGAAATGGTAAAAAATAACACATTGATTTGAACCTGAAATTTTGAAGTAGAATGACTGAAATGCTATTTGGTTCATTTTTTACAGTGTTGAAT
The DNA here is from genome assembly GCF_001515645.1 of Sinocyclocheilus grahami. Lineage (NCBI taxonomy): Eukaryota > Metazoa > Chordata > Actinopteri > Cypriniformes > Cyprinidae > Sinocyclocheilus > Sinocyclocheilus grahami. The sequence continues at coordinate 33,552 of NW_015506584.1, forward strand.
ACATGTGAATGTACACATATTATTTTCAAATTTAAATGTATTTTTTCAATGTAAAAGGTGAAGTTTAAAAAAAAAATCAAAATAATAATAAACATTCAACCTGAATGAGTCTTGCATCTCATCTTGCCATAAAAAAATGACACAGGACCACAGGCCAATCGTCTTCTGAATGTTGGTTAGACAACACTGACTTATTTTTAAACTTTTTCAAAGAGTAATAATAATAATTTTACATGTCACCTCTTTCTTTTTAAGAATTAATAACATCACATGACACTTAAACAACTCTACACATCTACACCCCACAAACATGATCAAAATGAATTTGAATTCAGCAATTGCAAATCTGCCCATCATAGCAGAGGTGCATTTGTTCATTGTCTTTTTGTGTTTGTTTTGAAAAAAAAAACAATCGTTCAGAGACAAAAATCTGAGAGCCACATCATTCACTCGTGTGTCAATAATTGAAAACATGAGAACACAGATTTGCATATTTAATGATCTCTATGTTGACTGTAAACAATACAGAGACAACACATACAGAAGTGCTGTTTTCCCAAGGAACATGGGAGACCTTTAAATGCAGTTTTGTATGATTTCACACATACTCTGTCACACACACACACACACACACACAGCCTGCAGGGTTTTGGCTTGTTTCCGCTCAGTGAAGCACATTTTATACAGCAGTATCCCAGAAATTACATTTATGCATTATTCCCCTACATCACACACACACACTGCCGATCCTCCATTAGAGCAGCCCGCTCCATACGTACCACTACAAATCATCTAATTCTAATCTCTAATCTAGAGGCACATGATGCACATTATACATAAGTGTTTATTAACACGGGCTGAATAGAACATCAGTGACATGTGTGTGTGTGTGTGTGTGTGTGCGCGCGCGCGCGCACATGTGTGTGTCGGTCACTCATGTCATCGTCTCCCTGTCCTGATATTATCGTTTTCAGTATGTGACATTTTGATGGATATGTCACATCCATCTATGAGTGTGTGTGTGTGTGTGTGTGTGAACACCTGTCAGTATTACACCTGGTCCCTTCTCACCCAGATTGCTCTTTTGTGTTTCTCTGAGATCTGGAGCTGGATATATATATATATAAATTCTAACTTTAGAATCATCTATTTAGTAACCATGGAGATTTTAATTAGAAAATTTTCAGATCAAGACAAACCATATCATGGAGACCTGGGTGGTGTAAGCAAACAGCAGCTACACAGAACCCAATAGCAACCATTTAGAACACCTTTGCGACATCCTAGCAACCACCCAGAACACCCTAGCAACCAACGTGAAGTCTGTTTCCCAAAACATTGTGTGCCAACGCTGATCGCAAGTGCTGTCATTACCAGCAACGGTGGCTCTAACGAACATCCGCGAACAGTATCGCAAACTTGTGTGGTTGGAACTACAGCTCACGACCTGTAGCATACTAGCAGCCATCTAGCAACTGTTTAGAACAATCTAACAACCTTCCAGTGTTGTTCTTAGACGTTCAATTCTTGGAATGTTTTTATGGTGTTGGTGTACTTGAACATCCCAAAATGTTTTTGTCACCTTAAATCACATTCTAATCACAACAAGAAAACTGGGCATTTCAACTGTTTAGAAACAATTAACAAAAACAATTTTCCCACAATGTTTTTAGAACCTAAATGTTACCAGCAACCCCTCTGCAATGCACCAACCCCCTCAGAACACCGTAGCAACCACATACAGTAGCGGCACCCTGCAACCTACCCACAATGACCTCATTTAATAATAATTGACACATATGTAACCATAATTTATAAATTTGTTGGTGGCACAAATTTTCCAATGTACTGAACATAAATAATCCAAGATATAGCCAGCACAAGCCAAAACCAAACCCTTCAGATTGTGTTTTGTGGTAGATTTTTGGCTTAGAGTTACACACATACAACACTGCAGCACAAGCAAAGTAAAACATACTGACATGCTCTTATTGCCGAGGAGATTTGAACATGAATGTTCGGTCAGGTGAAAGTGTGTCTTGATCTTAGCGGTCTCTCCTGCGGTGGCTGGAAATATCTGCACATGTGCTGACGCTGCTCATTTTGCACAGCGGGACGAAGAAAAAGACAGACAGACTAAGAGAGAGACAGCCAAGAGTGTAGATTCATGCTGAGAGGAAAATAACATGTATCCCAACATGGCAGATTTTTCCTCAAACATGTAGGTTGTTGCCACCCACTGAGGTTTCATTTAAGCTGCCGGTGAACAGCAGGCTTGTGTTCATTCAGAATGTCACAAGAAAACAGAAGCACGGACATATTTTAGCTCCTAGAGTGAAAACAAGAAGCAATAACATGACTTAAAGGTAAAGTGTGCCTTTTTAAAGTGGTAAAATGCTTTCTTCTGTCCTACTTCACAAAGCCAGTTATAACAATTGAATACAGTGGGACTGTCTGGGAAACAGTCATTACCGGTGCTTGATAAGTGGTGAATATATAGTTATTCAAACATACATTAAACACTTTCTACATGTAATAACTTGAATACACCTATTCAAAATACAGAATATACAAAAATGCATGATTTTAAGAAAAAAAGAAGCATAAAGGTCCTCCCTAACACCATCCCAGAAACTAACCCTCAGTAGGGGCCAAGTAGATTGTATGAAAATGTATGACGAGATTTTTTGGAAATGTAAAACATTTATGAATAGTTACAATATGCCAACATGTAAAATAGTTTGAGATTGCCATGAGAGTGTGTAACAGTGAACACTAACTCCATGTTTCCTGATGATATCTCCCAAGGGTAACATGTACAGGGTGAAAAGCAATGGTCCTAATACTGAACCTTGTGGTACTCCTTACTGCACTTGTGATTGATTTGATTCCTCTTCATTCACTGCTACGAATAGATGGTGGTCACTATTTGAACCATGCTAATGCAATTCCAGTAATACCAACATCATTTTTTAGTCTATTCAAAATAATTTTGGTTGTCATAATCACTACGCTAGCGCCAACTCGCTTCCAAATGAGTGGGGAATTTTATGCCTTAGACCAGGGGTAGGCAAGTTCGGTCCTAGAGAGCCGTCCTGCAGAGTTCAGCTCCAACCCTGAAAAAAAAACTCACCTGCCTATAGCCTTAGTAATCCTGAAGACATTGATTAGCTTGTTCAGGTGTGTTTGATTAGGGTTGGAGCTGAACTCTGCAGGACTGCGGCTCTCTAGGACCGAACTTGCCTACCCCTGCCTTAGGGGAAAAAACCCTGAAAATATCTTGAGATTGTTTCAGACCTTATTTCAGGTATTTAACCATAAACCCATTCAAAAAATAATGGAACTGGAAGTGAAAAAATACTAACATGTTTCTAGATTTAAGGACCCATTCCTGCAGCACTTTATTTTGAGCCAGAGAAATTACACATCAATTCTACAAGCATTTCACTCAGCGTCATTCACAGAAATGTCCTTTTATTTCTAGGTATGACCTCGACTCAAAGAGTGAAAACCTGTCCAAACATGTAAGTGTTTTCCTGTTAATGTAAGGGTGATGGACACTGTGTGTGTGGGGGGGTTGATCTAGAAGACTTCTTATAGGTTTCACTTGTGTGTTTGTGGTCCTACAGTTGTTTGACCCTCATCACTGAGGGTTTTATCATGATTTAACAAAACGTTTTGTGGGGTTAGAACCATGGGTCACTCTATATCTCAGAATGCACCTGTGGGATTGATGTTCATAGTTGCTGGACACATTCAGTCTGATCAGCGCGCGCTCAGGAGAATGTCTGCCTTTTTCAGTCCTGCCTTTCCATCTGCAAAACCTTTTTGCCACACATTTTGCCCTCACACAGCCTATCAAGATCTGATCTAGAATAAGGTCTTGTTCTCATCCATGTTTTTCAGGCAATTTTATTTAATTTTTATTCATCCTACATTCACTAGAATTACTTTTAAAATGCATTCTAGACTCAAATGATCACATGCTCATGAAAATCTAATATGAAGTAAAGTAAACCATTTCAATACTTTTTTATTTGTATTTATTCAATAAAAATATAAATTTATTTATTTATTAAGTTTGTTTGGTTAAGACAGTGTGCGGAGCATGCTTGAAGTCCACCACAGAATGTTATCAAGTTAAAAAAATAAATAAATCAAAATATGCACTACAAATTCATTAATTATTACACATTTGCATGGTCTACAAGACATCTTAAAGGTTGACATCTAAAAAATGTATTGACATGGAAGATTGAACATGAACACCAAACATGAACTTTACATTGAAAATGAAATGTCCGTTTAAGTGTTCATTTGAACAAGCAAAATGTTCCCATCGGAGAACAAATACTAGCTCAAAGGCATGAAACATTCACAACCTGTTTAACTTCCATAATGTGACATATTTCTGATTGTGACTTGATTTTATCTGTTGGAATTTAATACATATTCCTGATCGTATTGCGAATTAATAATTTATGCACATTATTACAAACAAGAAGTGTGTTTCTTCAAAATTCTGCACCAAAACAACTTTTCTGCCAATTTAACTAAGCATTTCTAATATTTTAAATATAATATTAACCATTAATATACTATACATTTCATTATTTCATTTTGATTTCATGTTGACTTGAATGTGTACTGAGATCACAAGCAACTTATCTTGAACTCAAATGCCCCGAAATCATAAAGTGTGAATAATGCTTCCATTCCTGCCATCTGTGTGTGTTTACAGGACTTCCTGGGCCAGATGTACTGTACTCTCGGAGAGTTGGTGGGCTCTCAGGGTAGTCGTATGGAAAGATCGCTTGTGTAAGTGCTGCATTTGAGCTTCGTGCTTCTCTGAAACACAATGTGTAAAAAATATGATTTCAATTCTCACCTAACATGTTTTCATTTTGGGGTTATCTTTGTTTATATGGGCAGTTGAGTTCGATTTTACTGTACTCAAAAATGGACATATTGCTATTAATTTTTTCTGCATATACAGTGGGTACGGAAAGTATTCAGACCCCCTTAAGAATTATATGTACTACTAAATGTTCTAAATGACAAAATGTGTGGTGCAGCAAACCATCCTTAAAAATTTGTCAGAATTCAGACTTGTATGTTATGAGAAGGGAGAGCTATTACTATCAATTAAACTTGAAATAGTTGAAACTACTTTCATGTTCATTTAATCAGTCTTGCAGTGTGACGCCCCCAGAAAATAGAAATGTCAGGTTTAGTGAGCATTAAATAAGCTTTAGGCCCTGTCCACACGAACGCGGTTAAACCGCAGCTTTTTCTATGCGGTTAGGCCGTTCGTCCACACGCAAATGCAGCACCAGTTCACTGAAACCGAACATTTTTGAAAACGCCTGCCAAGGTGAAGATTTTCAAAAATTTTTGGCTTGTGACGTCAGAGCCTGCGCTGTTATCTCCACCTACTGGAGACTTTTTCAGTCTTCTGATTGGCCAACATAGCTTTATGGTTGAGATTATATCGCCACCTGTTGGCTTGGCATGCTCTTGACAGTGCTTCATAGCATGCGTTTGCATTTTCATGTGGACGGAGATTTTTTTTTAAATGGAAGAAGGAAAAACTACCCGTGTACGTGTGGACATGGTCTTAGTGGAACTGACTGTGTCGAAATTGCTGAATAGTATCAAAATCAAAACAACATATTTCAAATTGTATTATAATTAGTATGCTTTTTTCATGCACCTTTAAGTGAGTAATATTTGACTTATAGTAATTTGTCACATCACAAGACTTTTAAATATAACTAGTGAAGGCAAATGCAATCTAAAATATACTTACCCTTATATAAGTATATCAATTTTACCATTTTAAAAACTTGATGCTCACGCCTTTGTCTATTTGTCAATTGACCATGTATAAACATATATTTGGGCATCATGTTTCCCTGTATATAATGTGTGTATGGATGTTGTATGTTTGTGTGTGTGCTGTTGGCGACACATTGGGCGGTAATATGGAATGAGGAGTATTATATAACCAGAGCTGCCTGCACTCGTTCATTCACTCAGACCTCTCTGAACATTCATTTAGTCATGTACTGCAGCAAATAAATACATTTAGACGCGTTTACAGTGAAAGCGCAACACTGAATCGCTCTTGGAAATGCATATGAATTAATTTCATTTTTGAGCATGTGTCCGTTCCTGACAGCCACATTTACAGTGGCACATCTCTGTGTCCATTCCAAGCAGTTAAAGGGTTAGTTCACCCCAAAATCGAATAATTTACTCATTTACTCAGCCTCGTGTCATTCCAAATCCATCTTTGAAACACGAGTGAAGATATTTTTAATGATTCCTAAAGGGGTTTCTATTTATCGAGTAAAAGACATTGTAAAAGTAATCCTTAAAGTCTACTGAAGAAACACAATCACTTTACATGATGGACAGATTTAATTTAGCCTTTTATTCACATGCAGTATAAACCATGAACAACGCATACATAAAGCGCTTCAAATGTGCTAAACAGAAGCTCATTTGCGTTTTGAATATTAGCCAACATCTTATAGATTTGGAACAACAATGATGAAAAACATTCTCATTTTTGGATGAACTGTCTCTTTAAGATCACTGTTGAAAATGACCCTTCGCAGGGAGCTTGATTGACAGGAAGATCTGACCAATCATAACGCCGAATCTGCCATTTTGTCTGACAAACAAATCAGACAGGAGAGTAAATTAACTTAGGTGGACTTAAATTGGAAAAATTGTGTGTTGACGCAGTTGGAATAAAATACCTTCTGATGCTCATTCATGTTTATTTCATGCTTTAAGTAAATATGATAAATATAAAAAGCGACATTAATCTATTCTCCTGTCTGGTTTGCTTGTCAGACAAAAATGGCAGATTCAGCAATATGATTGGCCAGATCACCTGTCAATCAAACTCCCTGCATAGGGTCAATTAATATAGCTACTTAAAGTTGCGTAAAATAACTTCAAACAGCAACTTTTTTTAATTGCAACAATTATAATGTTTTCAAAAGTTTTTTATCGCTTAATTATTCATATTCAAATAATAAAGATTTATGTCTCCATAGGTTGTTTCGATGTAATTTAAATGTAGAAAATTCCCCTTAAATACTTTAAATGCATTCAATGTAATTATGTTAGCTTGTAGCATATAGCAACCCAGAAAATGTAGCCTATGCATAAATATGAGTGAAATTTGTAAACAAGTACATCAATGTGGTAAGCATTTTGTGTGCGCGTACAATATAAAAACAATCTGCCTATCGTGAGTCCCCGTAAACCACATATGCATGTGTGTTGTGTGGAGATTGAATGAAATATTACTTAGTAGTCCGGGTGATATGTGCAAAATTTGAGGTGATATGTTCACTTTTTCATAAAAGCATGAAACTTGGTACAGTTGTACAGGTTAGGGCCCTGAACATTTTCAGAAATGGAGCCATCACAAAACACCTCATGGTTGCCATGGTGACCATTTTACTTTCCGCCATAACCAAATTTTGTATTTTGTGTATATCTCCTGAACCAAACATGATAACACAGTAAAGGTGATGTCTACCCCTATGTTATGATGGTCAAGGATTGCAATGATATACAAAATACCATATACAAAAATATAAATTGTTCAGGTGAAGAGTTAATGGTGAAATCAGCAATGTGAGAAGGAAATAACAGTATCTGAGCATCATACTATCACAGCATTTACAAAAGTCCATATTATGGCTATTAATGTTTTTTCTTTATTTGATAATTAACTAATATTTTATTCAATAGTACAATAAAAGATTGCATTAATTAATTATTCATTTGTTACATTTATATAGCGCTTTTCTGGGTACTCAAGATGAATGTAGATGAAGATGAATCTTCTCAACCACCACCAATGTGCAGCATCTACCTGGATGATGCGACGGCAGCCATATTGCGCCAGAATGCCCACCACACACCAGCTTAACTAATATTTTATTCAATAGTACAATAAAAGATTGCATTAATTAATTATTCATTTGTTACATTTATATAGCGCTTTTCTGGGTACTCAAGATGAATGTAGATGAAGATGAATCTTCTCAACCACCACCAATGTGCAGCATCTACCTGGATGATGCGACGGCAGCCATATTGCGCCAGAATGCCCACCACACACCAGCTTAACTAATATTTTAAAAGATTGTTTTCGAGAATACAATCATTTATTTCAGCATTTATTTATTTTATTTATTAGCATTTATTTTTTTCAGATATAAAAAAATATAATCTCAAGTAAGTGTATGTTTCCTTACCTCTCAGGCAGAGTCAGGTAGGCGGTAGTGTGTTTCCAATACATTGTTGTTCTCTATCAACAATGCTCCAACATCAAATGCAGACGGCAACGCAATCTTGCTAAGCTACATCCTATCTGCACCTCTTCTGCTGCACTTCTATCATTTTCTGTGGGTCTCTGGAATTGTCAGTCAGCTGTCAGCAAACTTCATTCTGGCCATTGCTTCTCAGTGTACTCTTAGTATCTTGGGTTTGACGGAGACCTGGATTCGTCCAGAAGACTCCGCAACCCCTGCTGTTCTCACTAACAACTTCCCTTTCTCTCACACCCTCCGTCAGGTTGGAAGGGTACTGGTCTTCTCATTTCTAATAATTGGAAATACTCAACCCACTCTTCACTATGCAATAAAATTCTTTTGAGTTTCATGCTATTATGGTAACAGATCCTGTTAAACTCCATATTGTAATGATTTATCACCTTCCTGGTCAACTGGGCACCTTTATAGAGGAGCTGTATGGGCTGCTGTCCTCATTCTCTGTGGATGGCAGTCCACTTGTTGTCTTTAATTTCTTCGAAATCCATCTGGAGAAGCCTTACACTGCAGACCTCCACTTCCACTCCTAGCTTCATTGGATCTCAAATGGCTTACCACCACAAGCACTAACAAATCAGGCAACCAGCTTGACTTAATTTACACATGCAATTGTATCACTGACAACATTTGGTAAAACCTCTAGACATCTCTGCTCATTTCTTTATTACATTTAACCTACATATTACTACCTGTGTGCCACCAATTCCTCTACCAGTTACTTTTAGACAAAACCTATGCACCCTTTCACCCTTCCATCTTTCCTCTGTAGTGTCATCCTCTCTTCCCTCACCCACCCATTTCTCATCTCTGGATGTAAATACAGCAACTGACACTTTATGATCCACTTTAACTTCTTGTCAAGACAATATCTGTCTAGACAATCCCCCCTCACAATGTAAAACGCTTTGAGTACCTAGAAAAGCGCTATATAAATGTAATGAATTAATTATTATTAGACAGGCCAGTGCATACTACCCCTTCTAACCTAAAAAGTTGCCCCATGTATCATCATTTTTAGTATCCATGTAGTATCATCTCTATTTTTGCTGAGCAGTCTTTTGGGTGGCTCACCAATGTACTAGTTTTCTCAAATACAAAAAAATAAGTAGGCTTGACCTAATTTTTTGTGGGGAGAAGAATTTATTGAAGATGGTAGTGTAGCAGTTCTTCAATAGCGATGTTAGCATGTCTTCCTTACAACAATTTTACCCTTGTATGAATCCTAAAATTCTTGTATGAATCTCTTCTCCCAAAGTTCTGTCTGTGGGACATAATTTTATACCTGAAGACAAAAGGTCCAGAAACAATACTATTAGGACCTTGCCGCTGGAGATCCTGCAATCTACAAGACGTTCCTGAGGAATGCTGTTCCTTTGTTTTTCTAATGGAATGGACCATTTGGTTCACACCTTTATAGACACAGTTACATTATTTCACAGAATGACCAACTGAACATTAAAGGGGTCATATGATGCTGCTAAAAAGTTTGGTGTAATGAAATGTGTTTTTGCGGTTTAAGGTTAAAAACACATTATTTTCCACATACTGTACATAATTGTTTCTCCTCTATGCCCCGCCTTTCTGAAACAGAAAACCTGCCATTTTTACAAAGCTCATCGGTCTGAAAAAGCGAGGTGTGCTCTGATTGGCCGAATTCCTCAAGCGTGTGACAGAAATGTTACGTCCCTTACCATATTGTGATGCCTGCGGCAATCACATGTGTTGACCCCGGGCTGGACTCCGCTTCGTCCACGGTGAAAGGCGATTTCGAAGTTGAAGTATTTCCTCAGCGACCAGCACGGATCAGCTCCAGGCATGACGAAGCGATATCGTCCTCTTTTGGAAGGCCAAACAAAGTAGTTTCGCTTTCACACTGCCTTACGACATGGCGGCGGCGGCAATAATACTACAGCGAGAATAAAAGTTACGCCTTCTTTCTTTGCGTGAACATTTGGCCGACGTTATGCAAATCTTCCCACATAGTGACGTAGATATGTGGGGGGGCGTGTTAGAACGAGCCGTTTTAGATAGGTGTGGCTGACTCTTAACTTTTATAAAAGAAGGTGGATATTATAAAGAATATCTCTTTGGATTTGAGACTTTAGTCTTTGCAACTTTACAGATCTTCTTTATGCACCAAGAGCTTGTAACACTCCAAAGAGAAAGGAAAAATTTAAATCGTGTCATATGACCCCTTTAACCAATCAGGTTTCAGCACCGGCTATTAAACTGAGACTGCTTTGCTGTCGGTCACTGTAGCCCTGCAGATAGCGAAAGCTGATTCCAAATAATCAGTTCTTATTCTGCTGGATCTATCTGCCACTTTTGACACAATCATCAGATTGTGTCTGCCATCACTGGATCTGCACTCCACTGGTTTGAATCTTATCTCACAGGTAGGTGTTTCAGGCTGGCCTGGGGAGGAGAGGTATCCAAAGAACATCAACTGGCTACAGGGTTTCCTCTGGGATCAGTTCTTGGACCCCTCCTCTTCACCATATACACTGGGACCCATTATAGAAGCACATGGTTTCTCCTACCATTGCTATGCTGATGACACACAGCTCTATCATTCATTTCAACCAGACAATCCAACGGTAGCTGCATGGATCTCAGGCTGCCTGGCAAACATCACGGCATGGATAAAGGGACATCACCTGCAGCTCAACCTGGCAAAGACTGAGCTTCTTGTTTTCCCTGCCACTTCGACTCTACAGCATGATTTCATCATCCTGCTAGGTTCATCAAAAAAGATTATTTGGTGACCAGCTGACCTTCAAGGACCATATTGTAAAGACAGTGCGATCATGCAGGTTTGCATTGCACAACATCAAGAGGATCAGGTCCTTCCAAACAGAGCATGCTGCACAACTTCTTGCCCAGGCCCTTCTCATTTCTAGACCGGACTATTGCAATGCTCTTCTAGCTGGACTTCCGTCATCATGCACAATCAAACCTCAACAAATGTTTTAGAATGCAGCGGCACGAATACTCTTCCATGAGCCCAAAAGGGCCCACTTCACACCTCTTTTTATCCCCCTGCACTGGCTACCGGTTGCAGCTCGCATCAAGTTCAAGACATTGATGTTTGCGTACAGAACAGCCACATGCTCAGCACCCTCCTACTTGCTCCTCACTCTTACGAATCTACATCCCCTCAAGAAGCCTGAGATCTGTAAGTAAGCAATGCCTTGTGGTAACATCACAGAGACGCATTTTCATTCACTTTTCCTGGCTGGTGAAATGATCTTCCCACAATCGCAGTAATTAACAGAACACCCAACACGTTTTCTGACAGCAACACTAATTTATTCCCATACCTGACCCATTTGACATAAAAACTGGAACCCGAACCGCACCTGCATTAAATCTCCTACATGAGGTAGACAAAACTCATTTATTAAATATTTTATTCAAATTGTGAATAGATTAAATACAGAAAGCAAGCAAAGAGCGCTTCCTTTAATATAATCACTACAGCTGTCAATCAGTGGCAGCGCGATATGCTACATTGCTCAGCGTGTACTGGACAGAGTCAAAATAGTATTGGTTATTGGACCCGCAACCCACCCGTGCTTGTCACCGTCCGGCCCGCACCCACATCACACCCTACACATAAATATTATTCCACCCGTTACATCAAATATTACGATTCACCTGCATGTACCCGCCCGCATGCAGGACTCTGGCTTCCACCTCATAAACAACATAATAGACAACCCTGGCCCCAGAGAGTGATTGCAAATTAAGTTAACTGTTCACCTGATTGCGATGCCATCTGCATGTGATGTTAGAGCGTTGTTGAGAGAGAACAAGAATGTATTGGAAACACACTATCGCCTACCTGACTGCCTGAGAGGCAAGGAAAAATACACTTACCTGAGATATTTTTTTTATATCTCTGAAATATATGATAGTATTCTTGAAAACAATCTTTTAATGTATTATTGAATACAATATTAGCTAATTATCAAAGAAAGAAAAAATTAATAACCATAATATGGACTTTTGTAAATGCTGTAATACTTTGATGCTTAGATACTATGATTTCCTTCTCACATTGCTGATTTCACCATTAACTCTTCACCTGAACAGTTTATGTTTTTGTATATGGTATCATTGTAATCCTTGACCATCAAAACATAGGGGTAGACATCACCTTTTCTGTATTATCATGCTATGCCACAAAATACATAATTTGGTTATTGCGGAAAGTAAAATGGTCGCCATTGCAACCACGTGGTGTTTTTGCGATGGCTCCATTTCTGAAAATGTTTAGGGCCGCAAACTATACAAGTGTACCAAGTCTCTCTCTTTATTTTTTATTGTAAGTAATTCCTGGTAGACACCTGAACATTTCAGGTTAATTTAGGAGAGTGCCTCAGAGGACATGTGTAGATCCAGAGCAGATTAAAGACATGTCTTCAGTTAGCAGGGATCTGCTTCTCTAACCTCTATAACATAACCCACAACTACTTAGTGGAATTGAAACAAGCACTCAAGGCAGCGCGTAAGTAAGGCAGAAGTTTGTTCTCTCATCAAATCATCTTCAAAATCTTTCATCATTCATCTTTGTCAGGCACTTGTGCAGGATGCTGAAGTGTTGGGTCCATACAATTTAAATTCAATTCCGGCTTGGGCTTCTTGAGTGTAGTCTTATATAAGAGCACAGCACACACTCATGCATTCGCCTGTCTGCTTCTACAAACACTCATTTATTTATGCAGCACAGATACATGCATTCATAACTGTTGAAAGGGGACAATCACTTATTAATATTCACTCATTCACACAGCACGGGCTGGACATATGCATTTGCTTAACATGGTCAGCATATTTACTCATTACTCTTTTAACAAGCACTTTCGTCCAAAGCAGAGTTCTGTTGTTAAGTTCACTTAAACGGGATCAGTCCTCCTGGAGTAGGGTAAGGTTAAGTGTCAAGGATGTCCTTTCTAGAATTGTTCTGTTGTGTGTTCCTGAAGTGCTAGTTGTCAAGAACAATATTGTCTCTGCTACTTTAGTAACACACAATGTTCCTTCTGACTTTAGAGGCATTCCTGGGAAGAACTGTGGAACTATTATTGTGAAAGCTGAAGAACTTGGAAATTGCAGGGTACTTTGACTTATCATCTATTCTTGTATTTTCTCTTCTCTCCTGGTCTCATCTTACCTCTTGTCTCTTTTTATCTCATCTCTTCTCCCCTCTTCTCTCATCTCCATGTGTAATGTTGTTTTGTCTCTTGTTGTATGATCTGTTGTTTTTTTCTTTTCTCATTTGTCTTGTCTCTTCTTGTCTCATTTATTCTCTTCACGTTTTGTGTTGTCTCATGTATAGTGTTCCTGTCTCATGTTTAACCCTCTACCGCATGGTGTAGCCATATGGCAACATACTCTTTGTGTTCATTTCCTTGCCACTGTCTCTTTAAGAGAACGTTCTCGTTTTTTTTGTTGGAAAGAGAAGACCTTAGTTTAGCCAATGATGTGCTTTGATTAAGTCATATGACATGCAGTTTTTTTCTGTGGCGAGATTTCTGACAGACTGCCGTCTTTTGTCGGTAGTTGCTAAAAGCAAACTAAAACGTCAGTAACAAACAAGGACCAGTCCATGTCACTTCTACAAAAAAATCTAAAACACTGTTATGATGTTATGATGACATATTCACCTCTCAAAAAAGTTTTTATAAAATTTGTTTTTGGTAAATCATTCAAATGTATGTGTTGCCAAGCGGCAACACTGTGCAATAGTGGAATGACATTATTACAATAGTTTAGCTAGCTAGCAAGGTCAGCTGCACTCTGTTAAGCTGTAACAATAACAACATTAATACTAGTGAAATAATGTTGATTAGTCGTATGTTAATGGTATTTGTATTATGGATATAATCAAATTGAAATGGCAATTTTACTTTTGATTAAATATGAATACAGGTAGCATTACATCAGTGAGCACGGCCATATTCTATGGCAAGGTAAAGAAGAAAAGGGCAGAACTTGCTCTTCCTGCACATGAAAAAACTGCTTTGTGAAGTTTCATACATAAAAAAGGTGATCTTTCAAGGATTATT
>NW_015506584.1:48788-68820 GCF_001515645.1 Sinocyclocheilus grahami
TAATCAAATTGAAATGGCAATTTTACTTTTGATTAAATATGAATACAGGTAGCATTACATCAGTGAGCACGGCCATATTCTATGGCAAGGTAAAGAAGAAAAGGGCAGAACTTGCTCTTCCTGCACATGAAAAAACTGCTTTGTGAAGTTTCATACATAAAAAAGGTGATCTTTCAAGGATTATTGGGGGGGGTGATGTTCATAGTCTTCCTCTCAAGAGATTGCATAATGCTGAATTTTCATGAACTGCAATGTTTTTGGTTCTATGTCAGTGTTTTATGATACATTATATACAGTATTATATTTGTTTTAACTGTATAAATTTGCAGTTTAAATAACATTCATGAAAAATGTAATGAAATTAAAACAAATATAAATCATTATTCAGCAAAAAAATAATGGAATAAATAAAAGCACAAGTTGTTGGAAAGTATGTATAAGGTGTCAATTATAAGTAAGTACTGTGTTAAAGCTTATAATAGCACCAATTGAATCAACACAAACAACATTGCTGAGAGAAAATATTAATTATAAGTAAGCTTACACTTACTCTAAGATAGATCCACTATTGTATGCTGTTGCCGTATGGCAACAAATCATAAAGTACCTTAAAATAATATTTTTTTCCCAAAATTTTTTTTTTAAAAGTTAAACCGTTCTTAGAAAAGAAAAAGATTCAAATATTTTTTTAGAGGTAGAGGGTTCATCATCATGTTTAATTGTCTCATGTCTTCTCTTCCTGTCTTTTTTCTTCTCATCTAGTATTTTTTTCTGGTCCTCTTTTTTGGTCTCATTTGTCTTGTCTCCTCTAGTCTCATTTATTCTCTTCCCTTCATGTCTTGTCTCATGTCTTCTTTTCCTGTCTTGTTTCTTCTCATTTAATGTTTTTGTCTCGTTTTCTTTTTTTGTTTGTCTTTTCTAATCTTGTCTCATTTATTCTCTTTACATCTACACTTGTCTCATGTCCTCTCTTCATGTCTCATTTCTTCTCATCAAGTTTTCTTTTTTTTGGTCTGTTTATTCTTGTCTATTAGTGTCTCTTCTTTTTTCTTCTTGCCTTGTCCATGTTTAATTGTCTCATCTTCTTGTCTCATGTCTTCTCTTCCTGTCTTTTTTCTTCTCATCTAGTATTTTTTTCTGGTCCTCTTTTTTGGTCTCATTTGTCTTGTCTCCTCTAGTCTCATTTATTCTCTTCCCTTCATGTCTTGTCTCATGTCTTCTTTTCCTGTCTTGTTTCTTCTCATTTAATGTTTTTGTCTCGTTTTCTTTTTTTGTTTGTCTTTTCTAATCTTGTCTCATTTATTCTCTTTACATCTACACTTGTCTCATGTCCTCTCTTCATGTCTCATTTCTTCTCATCAAGTTTTCTTTTTTTTGGTCTGTTTATTCTTGTCTATTAGTGTCTCTTCTTTTTTCTTCTTGCCTTGTCTCATCTCTTTTCATCTACTATTTTTTTTGTCTTGTCTTCTTTGTCTCATCTTGTCTCTTCATGTCTTCTCTTCCTGTCTTTTTTCTTCTCATCTAGTATTTCTTTCTGGTCCTCTTTTTTGGTCTCATTTGTCTTGTCTCCTCTAGTCTCATTTATTCTCTTCCCTTCATGTCTTGTCTCATGTCTTCTTTTCCCGTCTTGTTTCTTCTCATTTAATGTTTTTGTCTCGTTTTCTTTTTTTGTTTGTCTTTTCTAATCTTGTCTCATTTATTCTCTTTACATCTACACTTGTCTCATGTCCTCTCTTCATGTCTCATTTCTTCTCATCAAGTCTTCTTTTTTTTAGTCTGGTTATTCTTGTCTATTAGTGTCTCTTCTTTTTTCTTCTTGCCTTGTCTCATCTCTTATTTCATCTAATCTGTTCTTGTTTCATTTCTTGTCTCAATTCACATCATGTCTTCTCTTCCAGTCTCATTTCTTCCCTTCTAGTCTTTTTTGTCTCGTCTTGTCTCTTCTTGTATTGCATTGTCTAATGTCTTCTTTTAAGTCATTCTTTTACCTCGTTTACTTTTCTTCTTGTCTCATTTATTTTGTTTATGTTTGGTGTTGTCTAATGTCTTCTCTTCCTGTCTTGTTTCTTCTCATCTAATGTTTTGTCTTGTCTCTTCTTGTCTCATTTATTCTCTTCACATCCTCTCTTCATCTCACTTCTTCTCATCAAGTCTTTTTTGGTCAGTTTATTCTTGTCTATTAGTAACTCTTCTTTTTTCTTCTTCCTTGTCTCATCTCTTATTTAATCTAGTCTCTTCCTGTTTCATTTCATTTCTCTCTTCCATATTTCTTCTTCTTTAGTTTATTCTCTTCTTGTCTCATTTAATCTTTTCATGTGTGACATGCTCTTCTTGTCTTCTTATCTCTTTTTGTCTCTTCTGTTCTCCTCTTTTCTCTTTTCATACAATCTGTGCTTATGTGTTCTTCTTTAATCAGGAGTCAGTATTGATGCAGTTTTGTGGCAACAAACTGGACAAGAAAGATTTCTTTGGAAAGTCAGACCCTTTCCTGGTCTTTTACCGTAGCAATGAAGATGGAACGTAAGTTTTTATTTTTCGTCCTATTTTCCTATTGAACACAGTTCATAAAATACAGACAATAGAATAAGAGATGTGCAATTTCTTTTTATTTACATCAGTACTTATATTTTAAATGTTACATTTGATGTTGTAAGTCTAATAATATGGTCATGTTTGAGACTGAAATTGGATGTCTCATTTAATATCTTGTCTTCGAGCCTGGTCTTCTATGACACTCTTTGACTCGCAGTAAATGATGCATGTGTGATGTGACCTATTTAAGACCCCTTTCACACTGACTGATTCTCACCTCCCATGTTGTGGTTCCTCTTCTTTGACGTGTCCTGCTTCCTAGATTTACCATCTGTCATAAGACAGAGGTGGTGAAAAACACGTTGGACCCTGTATGGCAGGCCTTCAAGATCCCAGTCAGAGCACTGTGTAATGGAGACTATGACAGGTGGGTCAAATATTAGACCTCTGAGCTTAAAAGACACTGAACAGGATACTGACATGGTGGGAGTGAGAAGTGTATTAGCATTAATTTTTAGTTTATGTTTAGTATAATTCGTTTTTGAAAGAAACTAAGAATTTGAAAGAATTTATTTAAGCAAAAATACACTAAAAACAGTAATACTGTAACATATTATTTCAATTTAAATGAACTGTTTTCTATTTTAATATATTTTAAAATGTACTTTATTCCTGTGTTGCGAAGCTGAATTTTCAACATCATTACTCCAGTCTTTAGTGTCACATGATCTTTCGGAAATCATTCTAATAGTTTTTGAAAGAAACTAAGAATTTGAAAGAATTTATTAAGCAAAAATACACTAAAAACAGTAATACTGTAACATATTATTTCAATTTAAATGAACTGTTTTCTATGTTAATATATTTTAAAATGTACTTTATTCCTGTGTTGCGAAGCTGAATTTTCAGCATCATTACTCCAGTCTTTAGTGTCACATGATCTTTCGGAAATCATTCTAATATGCTAATTTCATTCTAAAATTAAAAAGAACAGCATTTTTTTTAAATATACATATTTTTAAATGCTGATTTCTCACCAATTTCAGAATTTGTTAGATCATTTGCTTTGTTGCACTAAGATGATTAAAAAAAACTAACAAATGATAAAAAAAAATCTTGCTGACCCCAAACTTTAGAGTTTCGGAAATCATTCTAATATGCTAATTTCATTCTAAAATGAAAAAGAACAGCATTTTTTTTAAATATACATATTTTTAAATGCTGATTTCTCACCAATTTCAGAATTTGTTAGATCATTTGCTTTGTTGCACTAAGATGATTAAAAAAAACTAACAAATGATAAAAAAAAATCTTGCTGACCCCAAACTTTAGAGCAGTAGTGTATATGTTTATGTGTCAACCCTGTTACAATTATAACTACCTCTTATTAAAATAATAAATTACTCTACTGAAAAAACAATCAGAACGACTTTATTCCAGATGAATTCAGCATCTTTTTAATTACTTTACGGTATTGTTTTTATGTTTGCCAGTTGGCAATTATTTTAAAATGTCAACCCTGTTACAAAGATTTTTAATAAACAATTCCTAATAGAAAAATAAAGTGTCTGCTAGGGCTTCCCCCTAATAGTCGACTAATCGTTAGTCGACCAGAAGAGGCTTGGTCGACCAAAATTGTATTAGTCGCTTAGAAAAAAAAATCCACATTGGCGAAGTCACGCAGATCGTTAACGGCTGGTCTATGGTATTACAGTACATCGGGCAGGACATCCAAATGCTTGCCTATCATTCATCGACCACAAACATGGCTTATCATCTGAAATATGTAAGTATTAGCAACTTTACCTGGCCGCTCAATCTAATGTTAACCTAGAGAAATGTGCACTAGTAGTGTTGAAGTTAAACAGTAATGCTCACTGCAGGACAGATGGGGGTGCCGGTGCGCTCACTTGCTCTTAAAATACTCCGTAATTTTTGGTCATACAGATAAGAGTAATACATCTTTCAAATCTGTAAAGATTCTACGTTTGTTTGTGTGCACTCGCAATAACAACAAAATGCGCTATTGTAAAATAATGAAAGCAAACATAATACACTTTCTGCTGTCTCGGTCTCTGTGAACTTGAGTGCGAAACTCCGTGTATCTTTGCCTTACGGACATTAAAAATATATCTATAGAGAGTGAAATGTCTACTTTCAACCGAACCAATTCAAATGGAAAACAAATACTCTTCGATTATGTAATCCGTATGGAACATGCATACAGGCACATCCAATACTGCGGAGATGAAGAGTCAGTGTCGCCGATT
Source organism: Sinocyclocheilus grahami (assembly GCF_001515645.1). Classification (NCBI taxonomy): domain Eukaryota; kingdom Metazoa; phylum Chordata; class Actinopteri; order Cypriniformes; family Cyprinidae; genus Sinocyclocheilus; species Sinocyclocheilus grahami. The sequence goes on from NW_015506584.1 coordinate 53,591, forward strand.
CATCTCTTAAACCGAAACAAAGAAAGCACTTGTTTATCAGTGAATTATTAAAATGTCAATGCAGCCTTCTTACTGTTTTTCCCTGACACATTCATAATCATTACTTCTGCCGGTGTGCTGTGGCAAGCTTTATGCGTGTGCTTGAGCACTTATTAGGCTATGTAGGCAATTAAAGGCTCATTATAATGATTTAAAAGGTTTATTAATAAACGTGCGATTAATCGACTAATGCTTAAAATGAACGACTACTAGTCGACCAGAAAAACACTTAGTCAAGGGCAGCCCTAGTTTCTGCTAATAATAAATCATTTGTAGTGCCGTTACCTTGACCACAAAACTTAAAATGTCTCATTTAATTGTAAAATTGTCAACCCTGTTTCCAATCTGAAAGCACACACACACACACACACACACACACACACACACATACAAAATATATTAATTTAGCTTGAGATGGCGTCATTCATCAACACTTGAAGACATTCTTTGTCTGATAGAATGTTTAAAGGGGTCATCGGATGCCCATTTTCTACAAATTGATATGATTCTTTAGGGTCTTAATGAAAAGTCTATAACATACTTTGGTTAAAATTTCTCAATGGTAGTGTAAAGCAACATCCTTTTTACCCTGTCAAAAACAGCTCTGTTCACAGCGACCCGTTTCGATGCATGTCCCTTTAAATGCTAATGAGCTTTGCTCTTCCCCCCCTCTCTGCCGTGGGGTGACGAGCCGTTCTCATGAGACTGTTTACTTTAGCCGTGGAACTTGTTAACTATCACATTATTAGGAAAGGGGATTTGCAAAGATTCATAATCCACTGCGTCTTGGACAATGACGACTGCTATGTTCATTATTAAATCCAACAATAAAACAACTTAATCGCTTAGGAGACATTCTAGGAGACAATCAGTCAATCAGTGTTGGCAGATTGGTGACAGCTCACTCAGGGCAGGTCTGTGATAAAACAGCCTGATCTGAAAAAGTGATCATTTGATCATTATACTAAAAAAAAAAACACTGGGTGGATTTTTATCATTATATGTGTACACACACTGCCAACACACGTATGTTCAAACAACATGTAAAAGTGAATTTTGCATCTGATGACCCCTTTAAAATCTTTAGACATTTACTTAATCTTTAAAGGAATTGACTTAACATCAAAATTGACTAACCTAAATAATACTACATGCTTTCAATGACTAAACTTTCTTTTCTTTTTTTTGCAGAGCAATAAAAATTGAGGTGTATGACTGGGACAGAGATGGAGGGTAAGAAATAAACAATCATTCTGTGATACTGAAGATAAGATGCATCAAGATAAGGCATGAGACTGTATGTGTGTGTGTGTGTGTGTCGGTCTCTGTGAACTTGAGTGCGAAACTCCGTGTATCTTTGCCTTACGGACATTAAAAATATATCTATAGAGAGTGAAATGTCTACTTTCAACCGAACCAATTCAAATGGAAAACAAATACTCTTCGATTATGTAATCCGTATGGAACATGCATACAGGCACATCCAATACTGCGGAGATGAAGAGTCAGTGTCGCCGATTCATCTCTTAAACCGAAACAAAGAAAGCACTTGTTTATCAGTGAATTATTAAAATGTCAATGCAGCCTTCTTACTGTTTTTCCCTGACACATTCATAATCATTACTTCTGCCGGTGTGCTGTGGCAAGCTTTATGCGTGTGCTTGAGCACTTATTAGGCTATGTAGGCAATTAAAGGCTCATTATAATGATTTAAAAGGTTTATTAATAAACGTGCGATTAATCGACTAATGCTTAAAATGAACGACTACTAGTCGACCAGAAAAACACTTAGTCAAGGGCAGCCCTAGTTTCTGCTAATAATAAATCATTTGTAGTGCCGTTACCTTGACCACAAAACTTAAAATGTCTCATTTAATTGTAAAATTGTCAACCCTGTTTCCAATCTGAAAGCACACACACACACACACACACACACACACATACAAAATATATTAATTTAGCTTGAGATGGCGTCATTCATCAACACTTGAAGACATTCTTTGTCTGATAGAATGTTTAAAGGGGTCATCGGATGCCCATTTTCTACAAATTGATATGATTCTTTAGGGTCTTAATGAAAAGTCTATAACATACTTTGGTTAAAATTTCTCAATGGTAGTGTAAAGCAACATCCTTTTTACCCTGTCAAAAACAGCTCTGTTCACAGCGACCCGTTTCGATGCATGTCCCTTTAAATGCTAATGAGCTTTGCTCTTCCCCCCCTCTCTGCCGTGGGGTGACGAGCCGTTCTCATGAGACTGTTTACTTTAGCCGTGGAACTTGTTAACTATCACATTATTAGGAAAGGGGATTTGCAAAGATTCATAATCCACTGCGTCTTGGACAATGACGACTGCTATGTTCATTATTAAATCCAACAATAAAACAACTTAATCGCTTAGGAGACATTCTAGGAGACAATCAGTGTTGAAAAAATGGCAGATTGGTGACAGCTCACTCAGGGCAGGTCTGTGATAAAACAGCCTGATCTGAAAAAGTGATCATTATTATTGGGGACTAAAAAAAAAAACACTGGGTGGATTTTTATCATTATATGTGTACACACACTGCCAACACACGTATGTTCAAACAACATGTAAAAGTGAATTTTGCATCTGATGACCCCTTTAAAATCTTTAGACATTTACTTAATCTTTAAAGGAATTGACTTAACATCAAAATTGACTAACCTAAATAATACTACATGCTTTCAATGACTAAACTTTCTTTTCTTTTTTTTGCAGAGCAATAAAAATTGAGGTGTATGACTGGGACAGAGATGGAGGGTAAGAAATAAACAATCATTCTGTGATACTGAAGATAAGATGCATCAAGATAAGGCATGAGACTGTATGTGTGTGTGTGTGTGTGTGTTTTCAGTCATGACTACATCGGCGAGTTCAGCACCAGCTACAGGGAGCTCTCTAAAGGCCACTCTCAGTTTACTGTGTGGGAGGTGAGCCACTCTCATTTTCCTCATGTATTTTTCACACACGTCTGCCTAAAATATCGTAAATGTTAGCTTTTAAAAAAGCTTTTATTGCAGATATTTACATTACTTCACGAGTGTGTTGTTGAGGCCTGAGGAACAGTATTGAAGCTATTTATTATTTTATATGTAGCACTGGAAAATCTGATTTGTCAAACAGTTCAATGAAGCAAAAAAAGGGTTTCCCTAATTAGGTTTAAGCTAAATGTCTAGCTACATGAACATTTACTTATCTTATTTAATATTATATTAAATGTAGCTCATATACAATAACTCTTTTGGGAACTGTGTCTGTGTTTATGGTGTAAATTATGTTTCTGGCCTTTCTGTGACATTTTGTCCCCCATCCCTGTGAAATCTCATCTTTTTTCATCTTTTGTATGCCCTCCACATCACTGAAGCATAAATCAAACCCATAAGGGACAAGAAAACTTATCAAAACCGGCTGCTGCACAAGAACCTTAGATAACAGCGAGAGGTCTAGGAAATGCAGTCAAATGTTCATCTCCACCAAGAGCTTCTGATGATCTAGTTTTTTGACACAATCAATATCTTCTTCACTGTGGTTGAATTTCTTGACACAAAATTCACACATTCTTAGTGTATTCACCATGTTCACCTATCATGGCAAAATATAGTTAGAGCAAGACAAGAAAAGAAATAGAATGAAATGACAAACAAAACATTAAAAAATAAACAGAGATTAAGCAACATTTCAGCAACATCCTGTGTCTGACATTGCTGTATTTCTGCAGGTGCTGAACCCCAAGAAAAAGAAAAAGAAGAAGAAATATCTAAACTCAGGAACCGTGAGTGAATTTTTAACTAGATCCTCCAGTTTAATTAATGAAAAAAAAAGTTCCAAAGAAGACCAAAAGAAAACAATACATGTTTGTTCTAACAAACAAACATCCTTATTGGTAAGACTTCTTATAGAAGGTCCTACATTATATCTTCATAAGCAATGCACAATGCCTTCATAAGCTGTGCATATAAATATTCATATATTTTGATGTAGCTCATCATTGGTCAGCCTTGATGCCGTGACTCTAGAGAGTTACGTCATCACCCTGAGCATGAATATTGATATGACATTTATGATTAAAGTATGCATTGCTTATTGAAAGTGTGATGATGCCCTTTAGGACTCTACATAGGAAGTGTTACCAAACTTTCATGTTGACAGGTCACTCTCCTGTCCTGCTTCATTGATGTCGAGGTTACGTTCCTGGACTACATCAAAGGAGGGTCAGTATTTGTGTGTGTGTGTGTGTGTGTGTGTGTGCACTTTAACAATCCTTATGAACAATGATATTGATAAATGTAATTATTACATAATTACATACCATAGTTTTATACCAGATTAAATCTATAAATATAATAATACCCATAACTGACAATGAAAATGTATAGTTGTGTGTGTGTGTGTGTGTGTGTGTATAACAGTATGCAACGACATCTCTACTGCTAACATAATCCTTGTTCCCCTATGGAGGGAACAGAGACATTGAGGGGTTGCGCTTGGGAGCCCGAAACCTCTGACGTATTCAGAAAAGGGCATTGAAATTGGTGAGTGAAATTTGCACACCTGGCCACACTCAGACATCTGGGTATATAAGGAGCCTGTGTGCTGTTGTGAATGCTATGCATCTAATGATGGAGAACAGCAGTCCAGTGTTCACCACTCAAGGTAAACTAAAAACTGGACCTGAACAGCATCCATTACCACCTCATAGAACGAAAAGACACTGAATGCAAGCTCTACACCCTACCAGTCATCTCGATTCATTTTTGGTATGCAGAACTGTAGATGAAACTGGTGCCATGTGTAGATTATAAAATCTGGGTGTAGCCCAGCCTGCAGTTCTACATATGTCTGCTAATGAGGCACTTTTCACTAAGGCCAAAGAGGCAGTGACACACCTGGTTGAGTGAGCCCTCACTCCCAATACCTCAGACTTGATATGCCTGACAAAGAATTGTTTAGATTGCCTTAAACTCTGTGCAATCAAGATATATGTGAATAAGCATGCACTGGGCACAACAAAGACAAGACTGGGTCTCCGTCATCCAGAGGGAGTGCTTGTCGGGTTACCATTTGATCCCTGAACAGGGTAGTGGGAACCTTCAGCACATAGCCAGGCCACGGTCTAAGGACTATGTGGGAGTCTGCCGGCCCGAACTACAGGCATATTTCATTAACGGAGTGGGCTGGATGATCCCTCACCTTCTTGACAGAGGTGAGCACAGTCAGGAAGGCCATCTTTATAGAAAGGACACTAAGCTCAACTGACTGTAGAGGCTCAAACGGATCTCCTTGCAGGGCCTGTAAGACCACCGAGAGATCCCAAGAAGGGATGAGATTCGCTCTTGGAGGATTTAATCTCCTTGCACTTTTGAGAAATCTAAAAATGATATTGTGCTTTCCTACTGATTTGCCATCCACAATGTCGTCATTTGCTTCTATTGCAGCTACAGACACTTTTTAGGTGAATGGAGACAGGTGCCTGTCCAGGCCCTCTTGGAGGAAAGAAAGCACTGATCCAATACCACATTTTCTTGGATCTTCCCCAGAGCACAAAGCAATGAAGAGGTGCCACTTCAAGGTATATATCTGCCTAGCAGAGGAGGCTCTAGCCTAAGTTGTTGTGTCTGTCACCGCTGGTGATAGCAAACATTTCTACCTGTGCTGTCCATCCAAGGGCTAAATGTATGATGGCACACAGGCATGATGGGAACTTGTTTTGAGCTGCGGCACCATGCCCATCTACTGATTCGATCATGATGCCAGTGCTGAAGCAGCCTCATATACTTCAACCCAACTGACGTTACAGCGGCCAAGGATGACCGATGCCCCGGGAGCTTTTGGAAATATTTGAGAGGAACCACGGTCTTGTATTTGAACTTATACAAGCAGTTCAGCACTGACTGAGAACAGTCTTGTAAGAGATGTGCCATCATGGTGACTGAGTCCAACTCCACAATGAGAAGAGAGATGCTCTGCACAGGAGAGAGTATACTCTTCTCCAAGTTGACCCTCTCGCAATTGGGCTAGGTGCTCCAAGACCATGTCCCTGTGTGCACACAACAACTCTAATGAGTCAGCTAATATTAGCCAGTCTTCAAGCATGCAAATACCTGCTTCCCTCAGTGGGACAAGGGCAGCCTCTGCGACTTTCCAGAAGACACGAGGAGACAGGGACAACCTGAAAGGGAGGACCTTGTACTGATATGCCTGTCTGAGAAGCCAGCATGATGGGCCAACCAAGTGTCCAGACTCCTTCTCTCGGTTTCCCGTCTCAAGACTGCTTCTAAGCCTTTAGTGGGTTCTTAGTAGCCTGTGGATGAGCTGGCAGTGTCTCCTTCCCATGAGAAAGCCATTGTGCACCCGGGTTTTTGGCAGGGCCTGTGCAGCCTTCACAGGGGGCCACCCTCAGCAACAAGCAGGCAGGTGCTGCTGCTTCAGGGGTGGGTCTTGACCTGCTCCGAGACTTTGTTTTTAATAACCTCCATCTGCTTTTTCACAGCCGAGAACTGTTGAGCAAATTCCTCGACAATGTTGTTGATGCAGCTTGTCCAGAGGCATTGTAAGCCTTCGCCACGAGAGAAGAAGTAAACTTACAGGCCCTGGATGGGAGTCAGACAGGACGGCTATGTGTCATGCTCATACACCAAGAACCAATTATCAAGCCTTAAGCACTTAGGGTAGGTTAGAATATTCCAGTCAAGCCCAATGCTCTTGGCAAAAAGCTGCCCAAAGACAAGAGGTCAGCCGAGCCATCAGCATCAGATTGCTCAAGCCCACTCTCCGATGCTCTGAATGAGAAATTGAGCTCACATTGCTCTCAAACCCATATGGAAGAGACGTGTGAGGGGAGGAATGGGAGGTTCATGGGGATTCACCTTGCATCCCCAGACTCACACTCAGAGCACATTGTCAAGGCCTTGTACCTGAGACTAGAATGACTAGGACAGGAAACATCTGAGGTGACTCTCAGTCTTTTGAGTAAGAATGAGAGCTGTGAGTGCAATGTGGCCATGGTCATGATCTCACAAGCAGAACAAGAACCATCCACGAAAGCTGTTTCAGTATGAGTCCGACTCAAAAGCTGAGGACAGCGATTGTGACCATCTGAGGGAGACATACAACAGACCTAGTAGGACACAAATAGAATGCATATTGCCATATACACAATCCTCCATGTCTGTATTTTGAGGTGAGGAGAGTCTGCTGATTGTGTCGTAGAATTCAACGGTGAGAGGTGAGAGGAGACTTCTCCTTTCAAATAACACTGCATCAGCTGCAAAGAACAAAGCTTATTAAGTGAAGCATGCAGGCCCCTTATATACCCGGTTGTCCAGGGAGTGGCCATGCATGCAAATTTCACTTGCCAATTGCATTGGCCTTTTCTGAATGTCAGAGGTGTTTGGGCTCCCAAGAGTGACCCCTAGTTTCAGAACTTTAACACAACATAACAAGTGACCAACAGAAAGAAGAAGAATATGTGAGTGGTGCTTGCTGTGGCACTAGGCGCTTTTCTGGGTGGTTGCTAAGTTTCTAAGGTGTTGCTAGGCAGTTGCTAGAATGTTTTCTGTGGTTGCTAGGGCATAGCTATGTGGTTGCATAGCAGTTGCTAGGGTGTTTTGGGTGGACGCTAGGGCATTGCTATGTGGTTGCTAGGCAGTGGGTGGGGTGGTGGTCTAGATGGCTGCTACGGTATTCTCTGTAATAAATGTTTTAAACACTAGTAGGCTATGCTGTCACGTTACTTCAGTGAAAGAGTTTCTATTACTGTAAAACCATGACATCTAGTTATCTTGCTGGAAATAGATGCATCATTTTGGAAACTCCAGAATTCAGTATCTCACATAAACTGTGACGTCATCCGGGTTTTCCATGCATACGAACATACTTGAGCTCATCGATTGAGACTGGAAACACATTGCTGTGCCTCACCATCCATGAATAATTCCCTCTTCCTTCCCCTCTCCTCCTCGCCACATATTCACATATTCACAGACAGCGCACTGCATTATGATGCCGTAATAAACAGAGCTATAAATAGAGCACTCTATTCTGAGAGACACAAAGACCCCAGGCACATGACCTGGCCTTCAAACAGTCCAGCAAACACTGGAAATATCTGATGAATAATTGGAAGAATCTGCAAAAAGACTACTGTGGAACATTCTTACAGACAGTTAGTGAATCTCTCTAAATATATGCATTCTGTTGAACAGACAGAAAAACCAGGAAGCTGCAGAGAGAATATTAGACAAACGCAGAGCTGCTCTGAGGGAATAACTTCTTCAATTTGTGTCCACAGATTAAATTGAGCTGAGACAGAGTTTCACACAGTCAGCTCACTGGGGATTTGAAGGAAGAGCTTTTTTATACTTTAATAAACAATGTATATTTTATGTTCATAAGCTGACTCACATGTGCTCAAATAATTGTTTTTGCTCTGTTCACTTGCAGCACTCAAATTAATTTCACAGTGGCCATTGATTTTACTGCATCAAACGGTGAGCTTACATCACTGAAACATTGCTCTTCAAAAGAAAAAGCATCATTTACATTTTATGATAATGGCTTTTTTTGTGTTCATGTAAATTTACTAATAGTTATTTATTGTAACTAACCAAGGTGTAAAAAGTACTGAGAAATTGTACTTAAAGTACACATACTATGTAAAAAAAAATTGTACTCAATTAAAAATTAAAAAGTACTACCCCCAAAAAATAAGTGAAAGTATTTTTAAATAACTGCAAAAATTTAATTATATATATATTAAAGTTTATATATTAGTTTAAAATTAATTGAAAAAAAAACATTGATTATTTCTCCATATCAGGATTGAACTATTCAGCTAAAAAGAGCCAATTTAATGTGGTCAAAATACTCTAATATCTAAAGATAATGCATAGACTGATCATTATTTTTGCACAGCATAACTGGGTTTAACAAAGACATCAAATGCCCAAATAATGTCAGTAGTTCATCATGGGTACATGTTACACAAATGGAACCATTTCATTAGAATTGTTACTTATACAGCCTGAAATCTTATTTCTTTACAGAAATATGAAGAAAATATAAAGAAATATGAAGAAATATTTCCATTCATATTTAAATGCTTTTTTGATTCATGCATTTTCTGCTTTATTTACGGCAGGCAACCCTTCCCAGCCTACCTCTCTACACTACATGAGCCCGTATCATCTGAATGCGTATGCACTGGCCCTCAGAGCCGTGGGGGAGATTATTCAGGACTATGACAGTGATAAGCTGTTCCCTGCACTGGGGTTTGGTGCAAAACTGCCACCCGATGGCCACGTGTCTCATGAATTCCCACTGGTGAGGACACTTTCTTTTTAAATTTTACTGTTAAGTAGCTAAACGTAGTTGCTTGGTTTTTATATTCAAACTATTTGTTCTCAAACAGCATGTTTTTGTGTGTTTTATTTATCAGTGAGAGTGTTACATTGACAATCTTACACTGAAAATGCTCAAGTCATTTCAGGATAGAATAAACTACATGTCTTTTGCCCAGATTTTTGCCCTGTCAGCATATCAGGTCCAATCTGTAGATTTATCTACACCCAATAAGCTTTCTTGGTCAACATTCGTATAGTCTGGTTCAGTCTTTGCAAGTTTTCCTGCTGCACCCTTTTAGAGTTTCTGTGCAATCCTCCACCTCCCCCAGCACCACATGTCTAGATTTGCTACAAAGGATCTTACTGTATTTATGCCTTTTTGTGCAGCACCAGCATGCATAGCAAATCTAGTCTGCCAAGACAAAATACATTATCAATGTCTGAACTACCCTGTGAGTTGTCATGAATGAAATACCCTAAATGGTATTCTTATATTAGGGTAAGGAAAACGATTTAAGAAAAACCCAATCAAAATGATCCATTACCCCAGCTATTTGTTTATGTAAATCAGTGCTTTATCAACTTATTTAGTGTATTCCTCTATTTGTATTTACCAATTTTGGAAACGGAATAAGTGAACTTGCACTACAACATTTATATTGCAATGCAAAGGCAATGCAAGAGGAATTAATGATGCTGTGCGACAATGGAATTATAATGAGCTAGTTTTAATCATTACCAGTGTTTTTTGCACATATAAATACACTTTGTGTGTTCTTTGAGGGTCCCCTGAGGTGCTGAACATTTTAGGTGTCTCATTTAACTAATAAACCCAATTGACCGTTTGCAAAAACCTGCCCTCCTTAGTTACTGTTGCTATGTCCGACAAGCCATGCCTCTCTACACGACACACTACGTTCTCACACAGTAAAAAAATGAATTGTGGAGCAAAGTGGAAACTGACAACACGCCGACAGACAAGACAGAGTATGTTACTTCTGGTGTGAATCTCAGCTTTCAAATTTAGTCTTTTTTTTAAGAAATTCAAACAATAAATTCCATTTGTGGCTCTTTAATGTTTCATGACAGATCGCTGTATTGCCTCATTTAAAGCGGCACACATGAACCGATGTCTTTTCATATTTAATTAAAGCACGAAATAAACATGAATGAACATCATAACGTATTTTATTTCAACTGTGAAAAGATGTCAATACACACAATTTTTCAAGTTTACCGAAGTCAATCTGCTCTCCTGTCTGATTTGTTTGTCAGGCAAGATGGCGAATTCTGCGTTATGATTGGTCAGATCACCTGTCAATTAAGCTCTTTGCAAAAAGTCAATTGAATCAAGTGTTTTGTCTAATGCAGAGATTCATTATAGATTCATATTCAGTCCTGGTGCCCCAGGGATATATACTGAAAAACATTGGACTATGGTTTCTAACCTTGGTATGCTGGTATCCCAGTATCCTAGTTTCTGCCAAACCCCAACCATAGACTGTACACATCTGCCTGGGCTACCTGGTATGGCTGTACTCCTGTCACGAATCCGGTCCATGAACTCCCGTCTGCTCGCCACCAGAGGTCACTCTTCCACTACTATAGACTCTTGAACCACACCACTGTTGCACTTCACCCGGACTACAGTTCCCATCATCCACTGCACTGATTACACACACAGTTGATTGCACTCAGCTGTAATCAATCACACCTTCCCTATATAACACTCACTCTGATCCCTTCCCACTGCCGAGTATTGTTTAGCGTATATCACTCACCTAGCAATAGCAATAGCAATAGCGATAGCTACTCTACGGAGCCCGTTAGTTTTCATAGCCTTATCTTAGTCTTGCCTTGTCTGTTTTCTCGTATCCTGATCTTTGCCTGTGCACCTCGGATTCCGCCTCTCGTCTTGCCCTATTCAGATACTGTTTGCCCCTGCCTGGACCTTTGCATTGTACTTGAATTTACCCCTCTAGTCTCGCCCTGCTAATTCTGTTCGCCGATCGTAGACCCACGCTAGCCCTAGGAATATTCTTGTGTCTTGCCCTCTATATACCCGTTGCCATTATCTGACCCTTGCCTGTCTCTAACCATGTCTATGAATAAAGCCTTGCATTTGGATCTGCACGTCTCATGTCTCGTCAGCCCCGTGACAACTCCTCCACCTCTAGCTCTTTTAGATGCACTTCTGAACCTGTCCTCCAACAAACATGGACTAAATGCCAAAAAGCTCCCATTTTAATTTCACACAACTACAACTACACCACTGGTAAACAAATAAGGGCTCTGCAGGGTGACTAACTGATAAATATGGATGCGACCGTTCATAAAGGAGATTGAAAAAGATTGATAGACATTAGCAAATGGAGATTACCCACAGCTGTCTCACATTTCTAAAGAGGACAGAAATTATTTAGTTTATTTTTTTCTCTTTTTTCCCCTCTTCCACACCCACGAAACCGTCACAGAGAATCTATCACATAATCCCATATACAGTGAGACACAGATCCTTCTTATTGGTCCAAACAGATGCACTGCCTGCGGCTGCAGCTGCCCACACAAAGCTAAAACACACACACACTTCTCCTCAGGGCTGAACGCGGGAGACTCCATATGCACTCAGCAGAGCATTAAAGCTTAACTTGAGTGAATAGCACTCTTTAAACTCGCTCTTACTGCAGGAAGCTTCTGGGATGTGAGCTCAGATGGCCAGATCAAACTTTTGAGGGCTGATTCTTGTTGTTGTCATTTTGCTATGACAATGATTTATCACTGTAAACATTTATGATTATACTATCTTCTATTAGTGTAAATCACTACAGCCGTGACCAAAAGTTTTGGCAGTGACATAAATTTTGTGTTTTGCAAGGAATTATATTTATATATTTTTTATATTTATAATTATAACTTTTTTAAATTAATTATGAATATTTAGCTCAGATCTTAGAATTAACTGTAGCAGAATCAATATTTCAATGATTTAATCTGTTCGTCCACCGACAGTATAATCATTTATCAATTCTAGGAAAGATTATTTTCCTGGCCAAGAAAGAATAACCTTCCTACTTCATACAGTACTAGCATTAACTTAGCATGTAGCAAGATCAACATTCAGTTACACTGAATTGTGAGCAGCACACAGAGGCAATCAATTGTGTATATAAGGGATTTAATAAATGAAACTACAGCTAACATACAACAAGACTAAGTAAAACACATATATACAGAATGAAGGAAAGTAAGGAAAGAGAGAGAGAGAGAGGAACAAAGAATGGCAGTATTTAGCATCAATTAACCACAACCTAATGAGAATCATCAGAGAATCAAAGATCACCTTGACAAAAGGGCGCAAACTTAGACATGCGTCTAACTAGTTGGAAACGGTTACTTGCATTGGCTTTGTTTCTGAACAAGCGTCTGGATGTGGTAGACAATGGAGGTTCCTGATGAGTTCTGTAGTGGTGCTTTTCCACTGCATGGTACGGCACGGTACGGTTCACTTTTGGGGGGTTTTCCACTGGGTACAGTACCTGGTATCTGGTACTTTTTTTAGTACCACTACGGTTGGGGTTCCAAATGAACCGTACCGTTACCAAAACGTGACGTGTAAACTCTGCTGATCACAGATTGGCCGGAGAGAATCGTCACTACCTGCGTCACTGAACTTACGACACAGAGACACAACAGAACCAGCACAGATGTAAATCAGCACAGCCAGCGAAGGATCGAACGCAACTGTTTTGAACGAGCGCACCTTTTTTAAGAACCAAAGAATGACTGTTTCGTGGTCTGTTGCGGAAGTACAGACATTCCTCTCGTTGATAGCAGAGGAGAGGATCCAGCGAGAGCTTGATGGGGTGACGCGGAATGAAAAAGTTTTTCACTAGTCGCAGCAGTAGAGGCGCCACAACTATAACGACATGTGAATAATCCCGCCCACTCTAAAGCGGTACTAAACAGTAGTGGAAACGCAAACCGAGCCGAGTCGTACCACACAGTGGAAAAGCACCATAGGAGTGAGCTGGAGGCTTTCGTCGAGTTCTGAAGATCAGAGCGTCCACAGCGAATTGACAGTTACTTGAAGATAAAAGCTGCCGGAAAGTCAGACTCCAGGGTGATGAGTCTTGGAGAGTGTGTCTCAAAGGGTTTGAGCCATGATTGGTTTGGTTAGGGACTTTTAAGGGTCTACCAGTCACACCGATCTTTGGCAGATTGACCAATGTAGAGGTATGAATTTTGAGCGGGAGAGGTTCCTTTGTCTCACGCAACACCTTATTTGCTTGGTTTATGGTGGTCTGGAGGATTTGTCCAATATTAAGTCAAAGTATGGTAAAAAGAGCATGGTGCAAATTATGGTGACATAAAATACACCATTAATCCAGGAATCAGAAGACAGTCATTTTGATACCTGGCATGCCAGGGATTGGGAAACATTAAGGCAGTAATACATTCATATGTCTAGATCCAAGTAATTGGAGCTTCACTACAGTACTACAGAGTTATTACTAAGCTACTATAACCTAGGAACATGCATACAACACAGGAATACACTATATACATTTTGAAACAGTTTGATTGTGGATAAATGGAGGCATTGTCCTTTCCTATGTGTATTGTGGCTTTTGATTCAAAAATTGCTGAAATTATTAAAATAACCCCCTTCAAAAGTTTGGGAACCCTTGGTTCTTAATACTGTGTGTGGTTACCTGGATGATCTACGACTGCTTTTTTTGTTTTGTTTTGTGATGGTTGTTCATGAGTTCCCTGTTTGTTCTGAACAGTTAAGACGATGCATTAAGAGTAGGATGATGTCCAAATTTTTATATTATAAACATACATATACACATATACATATACATATATGTGTGTATACTGTATATACATATATAAACATACACATATACGGTACATATGTGTGTGTATGTATGTACACACATATATATAAACATACTCATTCACATCCTTTTCCTCACTCTCTGAGGCAGAAGTCTCCAAACTCATAATTTCTCATCATCCTAGTACTTGTCCGCTTGATCATATTCCATCTCATCTCCTTCAAGCCATTTCTCCTGCAGTTGTACCTGCACTCACTCAAATCATTAACACATCTCTTCACACTGGTGTTTTTCCCTCAGCATTTAGACAGGCTCGTATAACCCCACTACTTAAGAAACCCACTGTTAACCCATCTCTTTTTGAGAACTACAGACCAGTTTCCCTTCTTCCTTTCATTGTTCCACCTTTATTTGACCCTCTAACTCTAACACTTTCTATTCTATTTTAATTCTACTTTATCTGTATTTATCTTCTTTTTTTATTTCTTTTTTTATACAAAAAAACAACAACAAAAATAACACTAGCTTTCTATTTTTTCTATTCTATCTAGTTGTTTTTCTTTGTGTGTGTATATGTGTGTGTGTATAATATATATATATACACCTTGCTACGTGTACTGCGTTAGGCTAACCGAGACTTCGATCTCATTTGCACTTATATATTGTTGCTCTTTTGTTAGTTTTGACTGCTTTTATTGTCCTAATTTGTAAGTCGCTTTGGATAAAAGCGTCTGCTAAATTACAAAATGTAAATGCAAAAACACTTGAGCAAGCTGTGTTCAACCAAGTCTTTGCCTTTCTCACACAGAACTACCTCCTTGACAGCAACCAGTCTGGTTTCAGAAGTGGACATTCAACCGAGACCGCCTTGCTCTCAGTTGTTGAAGCCCTAAGACTGGGAAGAGGATTCCAAATCTTCTATACTTATCTTGCTGGATCTGTCCACTGCTTTTGACACGGTTAACCACCAGATCCTCCTGTCA
>NW_015506584.1:69163-85146 GCF_001515645.1 Sinocyclocheilus grahami
GAGTCCTTAGCCATCTTCAAGAATCGACTAAAACACACCTCTTCCATCTTTATTTGACCCTCTAACTCTAGCACTCTCTATTCTAATTATATTTTTTAAAAAGACTTGCACTCTATTAATTTGCTAACTGCTTGTTTTCTTTAAAAAAACGAACACTTCTTTTTATTCTTTTTATATTCTATCTATTTGTTTTCTTTTTATTTATTATACAATTAACAAAAAGCAAAAAAGGCCTCTAACACCAGCTTGCTCTATTCTTTTTCTATTACATGTGTTTTCTTTTTATTTATTATATAATTAGAAAAACTCTTGCTACGTGTATTGCACTAAGATAACTGATACTTGTTATAGCACTTGCATATCATTGCTCTTTTGTTGATATTGATTGCTTCCATTGTCCTCATTTGTAAGTCGCTTTGGATAAATGTAAATGTATATCCATAAAAGAAATTAAAGTATATAAAATATAATTTTACAATTTGACATACACTGCAAGTGCTCAGTACAATTAAGCACACTCATTTACAGTATGTTTGTGTCTTACTCTCTGGTGCTTGTATTTGTGAATGTGTGTATCACATGTACATATGTTCATTTTTATGTGTACTTACAGAACGGGAACCCAGAAAACCCATATTGCAGTGGGATAGAGGGTGTTCTAGAGGCGTATTATCAGAGTCTGAAGTCTGTTCGTCTGTATGGACCAACATACTTCTCACCTGTCATTAATCATGTAGCAAGGTGAGGCAGCCAATTATATTTCACACTAGTTGTTTAGGCCATGCGTTAAAAATATCCTGTTACAATTTACAGTTACAAAAAAAAGTTGCAGGTTTTGTTTTACAGTAAGATTGCATATAATAGAATGTTAAACCATTCATTTTTTTCTTATTTTGTTATGTTACTACAATGTTATGTTTGCATCCTGGTACCTCATTAAAGAACCGATTGTAGGCAATAGCCCAAAAAGCATGTGTTGGGGCATACTTGGAAAATCTACCACAAATAGTACACCATCATGGTACTTTTGACTATTTTAGATGTACATTTCTTTGTGACACTAGGATGCATTGGATTTGAATTGCGATTCAGCCTCTGTGTCCGTTACAAGCACATGAAGTGATCAGCGTATTTCTTTGCAGATATGCGTCATTAGTAAAGGATGGATCTGAATACTTCATCCTCCTCATCATCTCTGATGGGGTCATCTCAGACATGGCTCAGACGAAAGAATCCATTGTAAATGTAAGTAAAAAAAAAACAGTTCCCTGCCATCTTTACACCATTTGGAATAATAGAAAATACAAGCATCCCTTATATACATATTTATAAAACATGGCAATGAATAGCTGACACCAAGTTTTACTATGTGGTAGGTCTATTACTTTATGTTTATAAATAGCAAGATTTTGACATAATGTCAACATTGTATCCCCAAGTTATCAACTCTTGTTACCATCAAAATGTTCCCCCTTTTAAGGTGATGAACTATTCCATAAATTTGTTAAAAAAAAAGACATCATTCCACAATTCTTTGTCTGAATAATGTTGTTTTTCAATAAGGTATTATCTTAAAATATCAGCCCTGTTACCATGATTTTGAAGTAGACGAATGGTTTACTTTTTAATTTGACATTACAAGTCTTCTGCTCAAGGCAGTAAAACTACATTCTTTCCTAAACAGTTAACAGTTGCCGACTACAAAATCATGGTAACAGGGCTGACATTTGAGGATCATACCTGATTATCTACCTGAAAGAATGTTTAAAAATTTACAAAAAAATCTATTTAAAAAATCACACTGGAACCTTATTTTTAAGAGTCTTAGTCTAAGTTTGTTTGCTTTGTAAACAATAGGCATTTGTCATTCTAATCACTAGAAAACATGTTTATTGGATGAAAAATGAGACTATCATTGCGCTGCAATAAAAAAGAAGAATTTACGCCCACTCACAAAGTTTGTTGATACCTCATTGTGGATACTATTACAATATGAAGAATACAGAATTAGAAAAAAAAGTCTTAAATGGATCCATTTGTCTTTCCTTTAAACACATCAAGCGAGACGCTGAAATGTGATATATTGTGCAGACTGTGATGGGCAGAATCTCTTCGAACCATGACATGAGTCGTTCATAATGTGTCAGTGTGCAGATGAGCAGGGCACGTTTCCTGGGCTTAATGAGTGGGCCTCATGTTTCAGATTTCAGAATTACAGAGTTCAAACATAAAAGTTATGTATAAATGTACATAAAATGTATGCATATGTCAGAATGTATAACAGGGCTGCAATTAACATGTACATACAGTGTTTGTATATTTAGAGAAAATTAAGTCTTCGTTCAGAAGGAGACCAAATCTTTGTAGATTTTGATGAATATAAAACATGATTGAAAAAAAAAAACATTTGCAAGAGTAATATTTATTTATTTGTTTTAAATAACTCAGTAACAGGGCTGAATGATTTAGCTTGACAAATCCATTCAACACTATAATTTCTCCAAAAATTGAGAAAATGGAATGGTGTCACTTTCTGGAAAGGAATGGGGAGAAATGATGCAGTAACAGAGTTGAACATAAAATGCGGGACACAGCTAAATATTGCAAACATTTTTGCTCATTATTTATTTATTATTTATTTCAAATCACCCTTTTACAGGGATCACAGGCATTTAATTGTTTAAAATTGGCCATTGTTTAAAAACGTATATGAAACATTTGCAAGAGTAATATTTAT
Organism: Sinocyclocheilus grahami; assembly: GCF_001515645.1. Lineage (NCBI taxonomy): Eukaryota > Metazoa > Chordata > Actinopteri > Cypriniformes > Cyprinidae > Sinocyclocheilus > Sinocyclocheilus grahami. The sequence goes on from NW_015506584.1 coordinate 71,901, forward strand.
TTATTTGTTTTAAATAACTCAGTAACAGGGCTGAATGATTTAGCTTGACAAATCCATTCAACACTATAATTTCTCCAAAAATTGAGAAAATGGAATGGTGTCACTTTCTGGAAAGGAATGGGAAGAAATGATGCAGTAACAGAGTTGAACATAAAATGCGGGACACAGCTAAATATTGCAAACATTTTTGCTCATTATTTATTTATTATTTATTTCAAATCACCCTTTTACAGGGATCACAGGCATTTAATTGTTTAAAATTGGCCATTGTTTAAAAACGTATATGAAAACCAGTTTGTACCATATTTGAGAACAGTGCCTCATGTGCCTCCATAGATCGGAACACAAGATGTTGTATTGCAATACTGCGATCACAAGTCTGTTTTGTGCATGTTTTATTATACAAATGTGACCCTGGATGTGAAAACCCAGCTAAAGTATTTTTTTTTTTTGTGATTTACTGTTTTCTACTTAAAATCATCCTTCATACGGTAAAGAACATTCTGTGAAAATTTAACCTTGATATCTTTAATATCGACTGAGTAAGGCCATGTCAAAGACTGAAATCATAGTGAAATTAATGGTTGAAATTAAACTTTGATGGTTGTTATCTCATAATTAGATTTTGAGACTTTAGCCTGGATTTCACAGAGAGGGTCACAAATGTTGAATTGTATGAGGAGGGTATTCCTGCGGGTCTTGTTTTGATGAACTGTTCCCTTCTGTTGAAGGCCTCCAGTCTTCCCATGTCAGTTATCATCGTTGGAGTCGGGCCGGCTGAGTTTGACGGTAAGATGAGAGTGATATGTATGTCTTTGGGGATGTTTGAAGATGCGATATGATATCAGTCTAGTCCAGCAGAGAACCATCAAACCAGATCAGATCAAAAGAGAAACCTGTTTCACACATGCTCCAGTGAGACCAATCAGTCTCCCAGAACGTCATTAGTAGCGTATGTGCTGTGAGAGCTTTGAAATTTCCATTGGCTTATCAGTTAATTTCTTAAATAACCCTGGACCTCTCCGTTCATCTGAAAAGTTACTTAGTTTCAACTGTCATCACTGCCTCATCTGCTGTAGTTTTCATATTTAGTTTGTTGGTAGCATATTTGTTCAGAGTGAATGAGAATGATTTACATGTGCACGTTCATGTCTCCATTGTGCAAGTCAGATAATGGTGCAATGCTGCCATGATGGCGACAATTTTACAAATTTGCACAAACATCTCTTTTACTAAATTGAAACATGCCAATTTGTTTAGTGAATAAAGTTTTTTTAAAAGCTTATTTTATTTATTATATTCGTTTAAATTGTGTTGAAGTACTTCTCACTAAAGTTAATTTTTCATTCATTGTCATTAGCTGGGTTTTCCAAATTTTGCGATATTTTATGTCGATAAAAAACCTATTGCGAATTGACGCTGTTTTCATTAACCGATTATGTGTGAATAAAATGTAATTTTTCCTCTCGCAAAAAGTCATGGCGACGGATGTTGGTAGGTTTACGTATTTTGCAGCCGTATATGTGTATCTTCTGCAAAGCAGTGCAGAGAGACGCTTCTGAAACATGTCATGGCAAGGCTGGTATAAACACAAGCATTGACTAGAGCGGCCGGTGGCCGTGTCGGAGCCATAATGTGCCACAAATGTGTACAATGTTAAAGGGGTCATATGATGCGATTTCAAGTTTTCCTTTCTCTTTGGAGTGTTACAAGCTGTTCGTGAATAGATAAGATCCCTAAAGTTGCAAAGACTAAAGTCTCAAATCCAAAGAGATATTCTTTATAAAAGTTAAGAGTCAGCCACACCTACCTAAAACGCCTCGTTCTAACACGCCCCCACATATCTACCTCACTGTGTGGGAAGATTTGCATAACACCTCCCAAATGTTCACGCAAAGAAAGAAGGAGTAACTTATTCTCGCTGTAGTATTGTTGCTTCCGCCATGTCGTGAAGACGCTGTGTGTTTTGTTGTGAAAGCGAAAATACTTTGTTTGGCCTTCAAAAAGAGGACACTACTAGAAATCAGTGGTTAAGTTGTATTTACAACACTGTTCCAGAACGTCATGTGTTTATCTTACCGTAGCTGTTACAGAAGACCGGACCAAAGAAGTGAAAGTGCACGGCATGTTATCCTCACATTTTTGTTTAGTTTTGAAAGTTTTTTTGTGGGGTTTTTTTCGTTATGGAGAGGAGGCGTAAGTTTTCAACTGTGGCTCGGGAGAGCCACAATCTAGTTTCATTTGCCCTAAGTTTCACCTGTCTTGCCGTCACGTCACCGTTTGATGACGAGACCATGAAGTCCTTATTCCAGACCGGAACACAATAGGACCCAGAGCCCAGCCCACCATCACCCCACTGCGCGGAGCTGAGAATCGCCCCAGAGCCAGAGCCTGTAACGTCAGACCAGGTGCGAGAGCCGGCTACAGAGCTTGCCACAGGGGAGTTTACTATGGACAGCGAGAGCGTGGAGGGAAGCTCCACCCACTGTACCATAGCTGAGGGTGAGCCGAGCTCAGTGGACTGTTATTTGGATGTATATGCACACATGCCCCCTCTTCTGCCTGCCCTGAACTATCTGCCTGTGGGAAAGGCCCAGTTCTACGGGGGTGCTAGAGGGTGCTAAGCACCCTCAGTTAAAGTTGTATTAAGGCGAGACACTGCAGGTGAATAGGGTAAAAATATTAACTAATAGTTATCACCTTACTTACCCAGTTGATTGATTACATTGATAATTGCAAACATTTTTTGTATTACAAGTTTTCTAAAACATTATGTTTAAATGTGCAAATGAGGCATTATTTAATGAAATTAAATTCTAGTACAAAAATCTGAACACTGGATGAAGTCAGTTTCAAAATTCTTGTTGAATATTTTTGACATAGAGTCAAATGTTTTTACAGAGTGAATTTGGGGTATCTCCTTTTGTCATTCCATAATTCAGAAAAATCTTTGAAGAGCCAGAAAACAATATATTTTCAAAATTTTGGGGGGAATAAAATGTTGTATACAATCAAGCAAAATATATATGAACAAATCCCTCTGTAAAAATCTTCAGAATATAGACCGGAATAAAAATTTAAAGTTTGGTGTGTGTAAGTGCTACTGAAGTGGAGAGTTATGGCTCAGTGTAGGAGAAAAAACTCATTTTGAGAAAACAGCCTTTAAAAATATGTATTGCAATTGAAATCTATTGACACAAATAGATAAAGTGCTATAAAATAAGCACTTAACAGTGTCTTTTGGATGTTTTCTTTCCACTGGTCTTTATCAACACTTTATGAAAAGCCCAAAAAGCCCAAAATGTCAAAATTGACAGGTGCATGAAAAAATTGTGTTTTTGGCTGCAGCGTCTCCCCTTAATGGCATTTTATTGAATATTTGGCAAACTATCCAGTGTGTTATGGTTTGACATAGAAATCGATCTCCAGAGCGCAATGTGTTTTTGCAGCGTTGAGCAATGTAGCCAATCACGGACATATCTGTTGATATCTTAAATCAGAGGCATTTAAGTTAGAATTCACTCACTGCTGAAATCGCCTGAGTTTTTGTTCAGGTGTTGTGTTCAGCATGAATCATCTCATTATAACAAAGTGTTGATGCGTTGTGCAGCGTAGAGAACTTAATTGATAATAACGTATCTTTGTGAGATCGTGATGAACTGAGATGAATGACAGCTTTTTAGTGAGCGCTCTTTGCGCCATAGCATATATATATATATATATAGTTACAGCACCCTCACTAATTTAAGAAGCACCCTCAGTGATTTGATTCTGGAGCCGGGCCTGCTGTGGGACAATGACCACGGAGGTCGTTCCCCTGTCACTGGTTCTCCCGGTGTTGGGAGTGGCCTTGTGGTGTGTGTGGGCAGCACACACCATTCCTAAGCCCCCTGAGCATGCTGAACTCCCACCCAGCCTCCCACTCCCACCTCCTCTGCACCAGTCCTCACCATCTAGCTCCCTCCTCTCCACCGTGGCCCGTCAGTCCACCAGCTCCGCCGGGCTCCCTCGTCCCTCCGGCTCCACCTTGGTCTGTCGTTGACCATTTGCTCTCTGTCTCCACCTCTGGTTTCACCACCACCTGCTCCATCACCGTCGGTCGGCTCCACCATGGCTCCTCCATCCGTCAGCTTCATTGTGGGTCGCCTTCATGGCTGCGGCCTGGGTCCTGCCTGGTTCCTCCTGGCTCCTCCCTTCATCTGATCTGCCCTGCCTCCTCCTGTTTCCTCCCTGGCTCCTCCCTCCATCGTCTCCACCCTGGACTCTGTTTGTCGTCCTCCTCCCGGGTATCCGTCCTCCGCCCGAACCTCCTCCAGTATTTGTCTGCCTGCCTTCCTGCTAGCCCTTTGCCATCTCCTTCCACCATCCCACATCCACTCTTTTGTCCTCCTCCCAGGTCCCCCTTCCGTCCCTCCATTTGTTGTTTCTGCGGTGCAAGGTTGCGCCTTCTGGGAGGGGGGGCAAACTGTCACACCCCTGGACTGTTTTTGATGTGTTTTCATCCTTCATGTGCTCTGTGTGACCTAGTTTCTGTCTCCCGTTGATTGTGTCATTTAGTTCAGGTGTGTCTTGTTAACATCCCATTTATTTAATCCCTAGTCTGTGCAGTCTGTGTTTGTCCGGTCTACTACGTCCCTAAGTGTGCTCCTGCCTGTTCTGTCCTGGATTTACCCTTGTGTGGCTTTAATAAAGACTATTTGCATCTTCTTTGTGCGTTTATCTTACCGTAGAGTGACAGATTCATATTTGTAAGCTATCATTATTACGTTTTGACAGTAATCTTAAATTCTAAATTTGATTAAATGCTGTATTACACAAATGTCAGTCGTCGAGAAATTGCCCTAAATGTAGTTTATGATTACGAAAAGAGAAACATTTAACAGATTTTATGGTTCTAAAATAAAAAGAAGCATTAGAGAATGCTCAAAATAACCATTAGGGAATGTTCTGTATAAATTGGGTTTTATTAAAAAACTCTCTGCAATGTTGTTGGAACATTATTTTATGTTATGTAAATAATAAAAAAAGAAAGTGGGGAAGGAGATTAAAAAAGTTTGAGAACATTTTGTGTTCGTTTTATTAGATTGGCACAAAAACTTCTCTGGACGTTCTAGAACTATGTTTATTGTTATTAAAAATAAACCTATGTTCTTAGAACATTAGGAATGGTTTGCCAAATAAATAACCACAAGGGAATTCATACACTAACATTAGGGGAAACTTCTGAGTATGCTAGACATACATTGGGTCTTTTTCTCTCGCAAAGTTCAGATTTTGATTAAACTTGAGTACATTTATGGTGTTTCTTTGTCATTTTTGTAGCTTGACAACTACAGTCCCCATTCACTTTCCTTGTATGGAATAGAGCAGCATGAACTTTTTGCTAAATGCCTCTTTGTTTCACTGAAAAAAGAACAAATGGGTTTGACATGATATGACAATTTTCATTTTTTAGGTGAACTGTTCCTGTAATGGTAGAACTGTAGCTGCTCTCAATATCTATATCCAAGCACAGAAATGCAAGCACAGCCTCATACAGAAGTAGCATATGCTTTCAAGCATGCACCACATAAATGGTGTGTTTTGTTTGCGTTTGTAATTGTTAGTCTTATTTGCAAGCCGTTTTGTGGTATGTTCATTGGGGAGATTTGTTCTTTGGGTCATTCTACAATTGTGGTGGCAGATGCTTTTGCTTTTTGACAACCAAGTCAAACTACAATATACACTATTTTTTAGAAAGCCTTTTTTTTAATTATAGAAAATGTTTAAAATTAAAATAACTTAACTGTAACTTATTTATAAATTATCTTGAAAAATCTGTAAGGCATCTTAAAATAAACTGAAAATACATGGTCATCGAAGGTGCGATGGCACCTATTGTATCCGTTGGAGTTCTTATTCTTCGGCTCTGGAAGTCTATGGCAGCTCATAGAAATGCTTGCGGGAAAGTTATGAAATTTGGCACACTGATAAAGGACAGTCTCATCATCAACCACAGCAAGTTTGGAGTCTCTATCTCAAACTCTCTAGCGCCATCACTTGTCCAAAATTTTACTCATGTTTATGCTAATAACTTTTGAACTGTAAGGCACAGAAGTAAAATTATTTTTTCCACTGAATCCTCTGAAAAATTGTCTCACATCATCTTCAGACCATGGTGGCAAAAATGTATGGAATTCAAGTCGATTACTCAAACCGTTCTCAAATAACGCACAAACGAATTAGACAAAAAGCATGCAAAAATGGATGTTAGACTATATCTCCGCAAAGGTTTAGTGTATTGAGACCAAACTTGGTGTATGTTATAACAATCATGACCTGAGGCTAACTGCAGTGTTTCGGCGCAGTGCCACCTAGTGGTCAGGAGATACGAAAAATGGCTATTTTTGCTTATAACTTCTGAATGGTTCGAATCATACCCAATTTTCACATGTCAGTCATTTTGGGCGTTGGCCATTTTGAATTTTGTCAAAAAATTCAATATTTTACGAACGCTTTGATGTATCGTTACGAAACTCGGTATGCATCGTCGCACCATGCACTGATAGTACTCAAAAAGATTGGGCACAGCGCCAATTTGTGGTCAAAAGTTATAATAAATTTTCGAACAATGCTAATAACTTTTGTTTACATTAGCCTATTGTCTATTGAGACTGATGTTGATAGATTCCTTGGATCATGCCGAGAACATCGTTACCAATTTTGCCATAATTGGCTGAATTTCCTGTCCACCATTTTGAATTATGTTGAAACCCTACTTTTTCGAACTCCTCCTAGACCGTCAGTCTGAATTTCACCAAACTTGACTCGGATCATCTTCAGACCATGCTGGCCAAAATTTATGGATTTCGTGTCAATATACGAAACGGTTTTAATTTAACGCATCAACGAATTTGCTGGAAAGATGCATCTGAGGCTGTATCTCTGCAAAGCTTTGACATATTTACACCAAACTTTGTATGTGCCATTGTCACCTCAAACTGGCCAAGCCACATCATTTTGGTAACAGCGCCACCTATTGGTCAAGAGTGATAAACCATTCATTAACCATTAATTATGACATTTCCAAAAATGCTAAAAACTTTTGATTGCATTAGCCTATTGTAATGGAATTGGTCTCAAAATATTACTTGTTTTATGCCGACAATACACATACAAATTATGCCACAGTCAACCGAACTTCCTGTCTGTCACTTTGATTTATGTTGAAAACATACTTTTTCGAACTCCTCCTCAACCGTTGGTCCGATTTTCACTAAATTCGACTCAGATCATCTTCAGAACATGCTGACAAAAATTTATGGATTTCGTATCGATACACAAAACTGGTTTTGTATAGCACCGCTACAAATTTGAAGCATGATGAAATAAATAAAAAATTGACACTTATGACTGGTTTTGTGGTCCATTAGGCTTTTTATTGCAGTATTCAATTCTTAATACTACAATGGATATCTTTAAATTTCTACTTCTGTCTTTTTGTTTCGGGGTGAAATATGGCCCAAACATTTACTTAAGATTCACCTGAATATTGTGGTAAACAGCCAAAATATATACAGTAATCCAATCCTGGCTTATTTTTTTAAATAATAATACCTAACTTTAAAACAAGGTGTAAATTATCATAGGATATCTTATGGCATAGCACAAGGAGTATACTGTCTGTATTCTAAGTTTCAAACACTTACTCAAATTTTTCCAATTTACTTTGTGGATCCTCCAGCAGATGTGAGAGCAGCTTCACTCCTGAATCCGTCAGTTTATTTCCTCTGAGATCCAGTGCTTTTAGCTGTGTCTGGTTAGAGCTGAGAGCTGATGCCAGAGCAGCACACCCATCTGCCGTAAGCCCACAGTATGTTACACTGCAAAGGGTTGTGCAGTTATAACAAGATTACTTAAAATTACAAATCTTTTGTGCAAGTGAAAACAGTCAAATGTTCTGCAGAGTGCAGATTCATACCTTTCAATATACTGTATAGTTCAATTTGAAGTTACAGTTCACAATAATATATTTTTTCACAATATCAATTCTCTCATTTAGTTTGAATTGAAATGACTAATTACTGAAAATAATTAGGAAATCTTTATTACCTCAGTGACTGCAGTCCTGACAGAAGATGTCTCAGTGCCACTAAAAGCTGCTTCAAACCTGAATCCAGAATTGCATTAGCACTGAGGTTCAGCTCTCTCAGACCTGAGTGTTCTGCTTCGTTTACATAACCCATCATCCGACAGCTTTCATGTGTGAGATTGCAATTATTCAGCCTGAGAAAAGCACAAAAACAATGAAAAATGCTCCAAATGTCCATCCAGTCTCATTTGTTAAGTGTGAGATGTACATTACATGATTAACAAACAAACTGGAGGACTATTACCATAATCTCTCTAGATGCACACATGGGTCTTCAAACACAGGGAGCAGATGCTTCACTCCTGAGTCTGTCAGGTTATTAATGCTGAGGTCCAACTCTCTCATGTGTGATGGGTTTGACTTTAAAGCAGGTGACAATGCAGAACATCCATTGGCTGTAATTTTACAGTCTGATAGACTGTAAATAGTAGAGTGGCAAATAATCATGAACTAGTGTCATGTGATACACAGCATGTGACATTATTTCATCAGATCAGTCATCTATCAACATCATGTTATTACCCTGTAAATGAACACTGTCTACTTGTCTGATTGTAATACCTCAGTGTCTCAAGCTTGCAGGAAGGGTTCTTTAGACCAACGCAGAGCAGTTCCACTCCTGAATCCTGGAGGTCATTCAAACTTAAATCTAAATGTTTCAGGCTTGTAGATGTGGACTGAAGCGCTTGGGCCAATGCCGCACAACTTTTCCTTGTAAGTTCACAGGCCATCAACCTAAAATAAAAGGCCTCTAACTTTATGAAACAGGCATTTGATATGATTAAAAGTAGTGTTCATTTTTAGTGCAAAAGAATGTTCATATTTTCATATTTGATACTGGATATTGTCAACCCAAGTCAATGTGAAATTGTACAACTGCAGTGACATTTCTTCAAAAATGAAACTCAATCCCACAGAAATTCATGAGGGATTATCACTGAATGTCCAAATGCAAATTAAAACTACCATAATGTTTTTTAACAACAGATTTTGCAGTATATATGATCACATACAGTGGTTGCCAAAATCCACTAGTATTTTCACCATCTAAAAATGGTTTTAAGACAGTTATTTCTATCTTTTGCTGTAGTGTGTCAGTAGGAAATATCATTTTTCATTTCCAAACATTAATTTTTCCATTAATTATAATAACCCGGTGAGATTTTTGTTTGCACAAGGAGTCTGAAAACAGCCAGTGCTCCACACAGAGATCTGAACATCATCCAGTCTGTCTGGAATGACATGAAGAAACAGAGCAAACTGAGACAGACTCAATCCAGAAGAACTGTGGCAACGTCTCCAAGATGCTTTAAAAAAACCTACCTGCAAAGCTACAGTACTGTTAACAGTTTTAGGCACTTGTGTAAAAATGCTGTAAAATGAGGATGCTGTCAAAAATAATGTCATAAATCTGCTCCCACTTTATATTAGGTGGCCTTAACTACTATGTACATTTAAATTAATCATTTGGTACAATGCACTTATTGTGTACATAAATGTTTTTACATTGTACTTATATTTTATGTAAGTGCATAGTAGTTAAGGCCACCTAATATAAAGTGTGACTGATTTTCTTTATCAATTAACTTCTATTAACTAAATTAAATCATCATTTGGCCATCCTTTGACCATCCTTTTTGTTTAAAGCAGCTTTTGCTCTAGGTGCACTTGCACATAGTTTTTCAGGTAGGTCTCTTGAAGCATCTTGGAGATGTTGCCACAGTTATTCTGAATTTAGTCTGTCTCAGTTTGTTCCGTTTCTTTATGTAATTCCAGACAGATTAGATGATGATGAGATCAGATCTCTGTGTGGAGTACTGGCTGCTGTCAGACAAAAATCTCACTGGATTATTACAATTAATTGCAAAATGATTGGAAATGTAAACTGAAATTTCCTACTGACAGCACTACAGAAAAAGATAGAAATAACTGGCTTAAAACCATTTTTAGCTGGTGAAAATACTAGTGTTCTAATAATTTAGGTTAGCCACCACTGTAAATTACTTCATGTCCGTACCAATTCTCAAATAACTTCTATGATGGCTTTTGTTCCACCCACTCAAATAATAAAAATTATTGTGTTGTCCAATTTATAAAGACGATGTCTGTTCCCCGAATAGTGAGGTCAAAATATTAAATTAAAATGATGCTTTAGGACTTGCATTTACAGACTTAATAAACTCCTTTGGGGTCAAGCAAAATGTCACCGCACCCACGCATCGTTTTAATCATACTCTAGATTTAATTATATTGCACAGAATTGATCTTACTAATATAGATATTGTACCTCAAAGTGATGCTGCGTATTAGTGATATTAACTATATTGCTCCGTGTTATAGTCCGGGTAGAATTATTGTTCCAACCACCAAAGATAGATTCACAGATTACCTGCCTGATTTATCTCAACTGCTCTGTGTACCCATAAATGCTCATGAACTAGACAAAATGACTAGCAGTATGGGCACTATCTTCTTTAATACATTAGAAGCTGTCGCTTCCCGCGCCGTAACAGTACCATCAGGGAGGGGGCGGCGGGCGCCCTGGAGGCTGGTGCAGGACTGGAACAGGCTGGAGACAAGGAGAGTCTCCAGGGCAGATCAGGGAGCCATGGCGGATCAGGGGACTCAGGAGGCTAGGGCGGAGCAGGGGACTCAGGAGGCCATGGCGGATCCTCCGTGGCCTTAGATTTTTCTAGATCGCACTAGATGGCGCTCTAGAAAGCACTTACGAGGAGCGGGAACTGGGGCTGGCGCCGACACTGGAGCGAGTTCTGGAGCTGGAGCCAACACTGGAGCGAGCTGAGGATCCACTGAGTTTTGCTCAGTTCTTTTGGACCATGGCTAAGGGCCTTGAATATGATGATGCAGTCCTAAATGAGGCCTTCAACCTCATTCTTGATTACCCCCTGCCACGATGGGGGATGGAGCAATTGCATGTTTTGAATTTCTAGGACTTCTCCCATTATGTGCATCACCGCAAAGACAGGCAGATCCTTAACCCTTCTGAGGATGTCTGCAGCAACCACCCTGCCCGCCTTCCTCCTTTGAGTCAAGTCCACGATCATCTTCTGACTCCCACTGAGAAACGAAGGAACAGAAGAAAGAGGGTGGCTCGAGTTGCTGCATCTGCCAGTGAGTCCTCAGTGCCAGCTCCAGGCCCTGAGAGCAGTTCAGTGCTGGCTCCACCCTTTGAGTCAGCTGAACCCACCTCGGTCACCCCTGAGTCAACCTAGACCTCTGAAGTGGTCGAGCTTAAGGTATCTCAGAGAGAAGTCTCCCAGTCAACCTCTGTTCCTGTGTCTGTCAAGTCTGTCCCAGTTAAGTTGACAGTCAGTCAGTCATGTCCATTCTTGATAATCCTGTGTTTATGTTGGACCAAGTAAACCTAATAGTGGGAGTTCCGACAACCTCCTGCCCCGGGAGGCATACGGGTAGGAGGACCCGTGCAAGGAGGGCCATAACCCTTTGTTCAGAGACCCCTCATGCACTAATTCTGGAGGATCTCAAGTTGCCTGCTGCTTCGGTCATGGCCATGGAGGCCAGTTTTGAGCAGCCTGCTCCAGTCATTCCAGAGCCAGTCAAGACCACTCCAGACAGGTCCACTCTGGTCATTCCAGAGCCAGTCAAATCCGTTCCGGTCATTCCATAGCTGGTCAAGTCCGCGCCGGTCATTCCAGAGCCGGTCAAGTCCGCTCCGCTCATTCCAGGTCCGGTCAAGCCCGCTCCGGTCATTCCAGGGCCGGTCAAGCCCACTCTGGTCATTCCAGAGCTGGTTAAGCCCCCTCCAGTCATTCCAGAGCCGGTCAGGTCCACTCCAGACATTCCTGAGCCGGTCAAGTCCGCTCCAGTCATTGCAGAGCCGGTCAAGTCTGCTTCGGTCATTCCAGGTTCGGTCAAGCCCGCTCCAGTCATTCCAGAGCCGGTCAAGTACACACCAGTCACTCCAGAACCGGTCAAGCCCACTCCTGTCATTCCAGAGGTGGTCAAGCCCACTTCAGTCATTCTAGAGCTGGTAAAGTCCACTCCAGACATTCCTGAGCCGGTCAAGTCCGCTCCAGTCATTGCAGAGCCGGTCAAGTCCGCTCCGGTCATTCCAGGTCTGGTCAAGCCCACTCCAGTCATTCCAGAGCCGGTCAAGTACACACCAGTCACTCCAGAACCTGTCAAGCCCACTCCTGTCATTCCAGAGCTGGTCAAGCCCACTCCAGTCATTCCAGGGCCGGTCAAGCCCGCTCCGATCATTCCAGAGCTAGCTAAGCCCACTCCAGTCATTCCAGAGCCAGTCAAGCCCGCTCAAGTCATTCCAGAGCTGGTCAAGTCCACTCCAGTCATTCCAGAGCTGGTCAAGTCAACTCCAGTCATTCCAGAGCCGGTCAAGTCCTCACAAGTCACTTCAGAACCGGTCAAGCCCTAGTCATTCCAGAGCTAGTCAAACCCACTGCAGTCATTCCAGAGCCGGTCAGGTCCACTCCAGACATTCCTGAGCCAATCAAGTCCGCTCTAGTCATTCCAGAGCCGGTCAAGCCCGCTCCAGTCTTTCCAGGGCCAGTCAAGCTTGCTCCAGTCATTCCAGAGCCAGTTAACCCTCTGGGGTCGACAAACGCGGATATGCGTTTTGTGGCATCTTCTCCTGATAACACCGAAAAGAACTTAAATTGCACTTTCAGTTTTGATCTTACGGATTAGAGCAATACATCAATTGAATCTGTAAATGGTCTACTTTTATTTGTATAGACACATAATAACAACAAAACTTTGTGCATTTATAAAATAAAGAAAACAAACATGGTGCGCTGTCTGCCGCCTTGGTCTGCGTGATCTTTATTTAGAAACGCATCATTAAAATGAACTGTAACTCAACAAATACTCAACAAAGAGACATGAGAGATATATCTATAGAAACCTTGACATGTCTACTTTTAAACTAAGCAAGTCTTATCGAAAGCAAATATTCTGTGATAAAGTAATCCATATGAAATCAACATGATGTCCAGTATTTCACGTCTCCCTTCATTATATCTAATGTGACCTATAGATATTATAATCATCCACGTGAAGCGCACTGCGTGTAAACGCCCACATCACAACAAACAAAGCAGCAAGACCTCAAGTTTT
>NW_015506584.1:85188-125944 GCF_001515645.1 Sinocyclocheilus grahami
CTACACAAAAAGTGTCTTAGAAAATTTAAATCAATATATTTTTTTCTGTGAATGAGTAAGATGATTTTCACATAATTTTGAAGCAAAAACTCTAGACTTCAAGATCAGTTCTCAAAAGTCTTGTGATCAAATGTTCTGTATGTGTTTTATGGCCTTATTTCAGTGACTTTAAAATTTTAGTTTTTCACAAAGCACGCATAAACGTTTTCTCAAAAACACAATCACGTACATACATGCTGCTCACATATTATTGTAGCTCAGTTTGTGCTGATTACGGTGTTATTAAAATGTTTGTAAGCAACTGAAAAAAGCACAAATGTCAGGGCATGTCAAAACTTTTCCAGGCCCCAAAACACCCTCGGACCCCAGAGGGTTAAGTCCGCTCCAGTCATTCCAGAGCCAGTTGAGTCCACTCCAGTCATTCCAGTGCCAGTTCGGGCCACTCAAGTCTTCCCAGAGTCTGTTGCAGTCATCCCAGAAGCGACCAATAATGCACCTTTGAGGCCTTTAAAGCATAAGAATAGGAGGGCACATGTTGTGCAGTCAAACTCTCTTCTTTCAGAGGTCCCAAGCAAACTGGTTCAGGAGGGCCTGAGTCCAGAGGTCCCAGATTCATTGGCCCAGGAGGGCCTCTAGTCAGGTGACCCCGAGTTCAGTGGTCCCAGAGGACCCTATTCTGGTGGTCCCTCGTCCAGTGGTCCCGGAGGACCAGAGTCGAGAGATGGCTCTAGCCCCTGACCAGGGTCGAGAGAAGGCTCTAGCCCCTGACCAGATTCATGAGAAAGCTTCTGTTTCCGAGTCAAGACCAAAGAGGGCTCCAGTTTCCAAGTTTAGCCCAGAGAGGGCTTCTGTCCCCGAGTTAAGCCCAGAGAGAATATCTATTCCAGAGCACAATCCAGTGCAGGCTCCAGCCCCTAATCAAAGTCCAGTGTAGGCTCCAGCCCCCAAGCTCAGTCTAGGGTACTCTTACCGCTCTCACCTCAGCACTCAGCCAGGATCCTGCAGTTCATGAATCCATTCCAGAGTCTGCTCCATCCCAGTCCTGTCCAGAGTTTGCTCCAGTCCAGTCCAGAGTCTGTTCCCGAGCCCGTCCCAGAGTCTGCTCCAGCCCAGGAGCCCAGTCCCAAGTCTGTTCTAGAGTCTCTCCCAGCTTCTGCTCCAGAGCCTGTTTCAGAGTCCGCTCTGGTACCAGTCCAGGAGTCCGTTCCTGAGGACCTGGAGGGCTTTTCAGATTCAGCCCCTGATCCTGTTCTGGCAGTCCCAGAGGGCATTTCAGATTTAGCCTTTGTGTCAGTTCCTGTAGCCTCGTAGGGCATTTCAGATTTAGCCCCTGTGCCACTTCCTGCAGCCCTGGAGAGCATTTCAGATTTAGCCCGTGCCAGTTCCTGTAGCTTTAGAGGGCGTTTCAGATTCAGCTCCTGAGACAGTGCCTACAGCCTCGGTGGGCATGCCTAAATTCTCCCAAAACACCAGGCCCTGTCCCAAGTCCCCACCAGTTAAGGGGACCTATATATCTAAAAGGGCTTTTAGAAAGATTCCCATCCCTCCCATCCCGCCCTCTGTGTTACTTGGGTCTAGTGTGTTTCAAGAGCGGGTACCTCCCTGGTCAGCCCAAAACAACTTCCTTGGACTCTTTCCTACTCTACTTTCCTACAAGACTTATCAGTCTTGTCTTGGTTTAATGTCTCTTTGTTTGTCTTGTGCCTGAGCACATGGTTGTGTCTTTGTTTGTGTTGCCATGTGCTCCCCTTGTCCTGCCTCCTTGTTTTCATATACCATGCCCCCTTGTTTAGTCCTTGTTTGTCTGATTGTGTTCATCTGACCCTCGTGTGCTCTGCTCCCTTATATTGTGCTCATTTTCCCTCTTGTCTTTGTTGGTTCATTTTGTGTGCTTTTTTGTGCTTGCTCCTAGCTAGTATCATTGATCTTGTTAGAGTTTGCTTTTCAGTGTATTTCATCCATTTCATTCATCTATTTTTGTTTTGTTTTTTTCTTTTTTGTTTATTCCAGTTAATTATTTCTAGTGTTTAGTTTTCCCTCCCTAAATCGTTTCTTGCAAGTCTTTACTTTTGATTTGTGTTATCTCTTGTTGTCTTGTCTTTGTGTGTGTTTGTCGTGTTGGTTCCTGCCCTGTTTCCTGAGTCCTCCCTGGTCGCTGCTTCTTCTGGCCTGACAGACATTCTGTTGCAAGAGTTACTACCCCAGTGCCAAGCCTGTGGTTCCTTGGGCTTCTACCTAGTATCCTTTGCCACGGAGTCTGGAGTTTCTTCATCCTCTGCCAGCCGGTTTCCCCTGTCGTGTGCCCTGGCCTATTGTGTGGACTGTCTGCCTGCCTCATCCTTTTGTGTTCCCAGTTCTGTTAATAAACGTTGTTCCCCTGTTCACTCTGCATCTGGATCCTCCCTTGCCAAACCCTGACAGACCAGATGAAACTTCTAAATTATCTACGCTAACAGAGTGTGTTAAAAATGTAAAAAATTGGATGACCAATAATTTTCTCCTATTAAATTCAAATAAGACAGACATATTACGTATTGGACCAAAAACAGAACACAGAATTTCTTAGATTACACTTTGCAGCGAGACGGGTGTACTGTTATTTCCTCTACAGTCAACCATTTGGGATTTATATTAGACAGCAACTTGTCTTTTGAAAATCATATTTCACATGTTACAAAAACAGCATTCTTCCATCTTAGAAACATTGCCAAGCTACGGAACATGTTACCTGTTTCTAATGCAGAAAAGATAGTTCATGCATTCATGACCTCTAGACTGGACTATTGTAATGCACTGCTAGGTGGTTGTCCTGTGTCTTCAATAAACAAGCTACAGGTAGTCCAAAATACAGCTGTTAGAGTTCTTACCAGATTAAGAAAATATGATCATATTACCCCAATTTTACAGACTCTACACTGGCTACCTGTTAAGTTCAGTGTCAGTTACAAAATATTACTACCTACTTTTAAGACCCTTAATGGTTTAGCTCCTGCGTAACTAACTACTCTTCTATCATGCTACAATTCATCATGCTCAATAAGGTCACGAAACTCTGTACTTTTGGTGGTACCTAGGATGTCAAAGTCCACTAAAAGAGGTAGAGCTTTTTCACATTTGGCTCCCAAACCCTGGAATAGCCTTCCTGATAATGATCAGGGTTCAGACACACTCTCTGTTTAAATCTAGATTGAAGATTAAATCTTTTTAGCCAAGCATTCTTATAATGCATCTTATTTTTTGCTTGAACAGCAGCTACGCTAACTTTTCTCTATTTGCTTCTCCGTTTCTGCCACGGGATTGGCATCCTGAGGTAACTAGGAAGTGCAGAAGCTTCAGCCTGAATCCAACCCTTATGAAGATCTGAGATGACCAAACACCTGGGAAGAGATTATGTCAACCCCTCAGATGATGCCAACCCTGATCCAACATACAAAACTACCAAACATATAATCATTGCGGTTGATAGTTTTTACCATCCGTTTGAATACATGTCATTAACTAACTGCATGATTTTACTGTTGATTTCTGCCATATGGACATCACCTTGACAATCACCATAATCATAAGATAAGCTATTCTTAAATATAATTGTTACGTTCCCCTTCCCCAGTCTAGGGTTGGGAGTGGGTGTAACAGGTTAACTTAAGCTTCTCTATAAACTAAAAGAAATAAACGGAAAATAAAGCATGAAGGAATCACTCCAGTCCTCTGCCCCAGAAATGCCAGACAACCACTTGGTTTAAAGCAAATGTAAACAATTTAAATAAGCATCCAGCACCATCACACTGAACACTGGGGCCCCCCCAAGGATTTGTGCTGAGCCCCCTCCTCTTCACTCTGCTGACCCACGACTGCACACCGTCACACAACTCCAACCTCTTCATTAAGTTTGCGGATGACACGACTGTAGTGGGTCTCATTAGCAACAGAGATGAGACAAACTATAGGAGCGCCCACCCACCCAACACACAGCTTCTTTAGTCTGCTGCCATCAGGGAGGAGACTGCGAAGTCTCCAGGCCAGGACCAGCAGACTGAAGGACAGCTTCATCCATCAGGCTGTCAGGAAGCTGAACTCCCTCCCGACCTTGTCCCCTTGTCCCCCCCTCCCCTCTCCTCTTTTGCCCCACGCACCACTGAACTCTGACAGACTCTCCCACTCCCCCCTCCCTAATACACACACACGGTCACTTTAATCAGTCTAAATAAGCTCTTTGCACTACTAATCATATCTGCACTGTTGTTACTTCACTGGTTTGCACTATCTGCCATGTGCCTTGTGCTGCTTTTATAAAAAAATTTTTTTACATTTTACCTCATTTGTATTTTATATTTAATCCATATATCTGTATTTATGTTCTACTGTTAATGTTATCTGTGTGCACCAAGGGTCTGAGTAACGCAATTTCAATTCTCTGTGTTTATGTGTTGTACATGTGGAAGAATGGACAATAAAGCAGACTTGACTTGACTAGTGGAAGCAATGAATGTCTTCAGGAGAAGGCCTGGCCAAAACAACAAACAAAACAGCAGCTAACTTACAGGAGGAGTACTAAATAATCTATCCAGGTAAAAGAAAAGTAATCAACAACAGAAACTTTCCTCAACTCCCTCGCTAACCAAAAACAGGAATGAACAGGGAGTACAAAACAAAAATGGCACCCTCTCCCTACAGCTTCCAATTTAACAAAGCAAATGAACAACAATTACAATACCTTTTTAATACCTTGAAGAACTAAGTTAGAGTAGTCACACTACCTGCACAGTAGCAGCACAACACTGCTGGACAACAGGAATACACTATAACAATCAAAAGTGTTTTCATGAAGAAATGTCCCAAGTTTGCACCACACTCAGCAAACTTCTCAAACACCAACAAGTCTGGAGCAGGGGAGAAGTTGAACCTCTCCCGCTCTTTTGTAGATTTTGCGTCTCTGCAGCACATTCTCTGACGAGCACCACCTGTGGGCAATTTGCTACTGCCAAGCAAGCAGATAAAGAGAAAGAGAGCGAGCACCTACAGCACATACACAGGATAACATAACCACACCCAAAGGGGCGGGAAAAACACTTAAAAATAAATAATATAATACATATATACTAGGGATGTAACAATAATGTAGAAACTTTCATTTTCTGTGAAGAGGCTTTGCAACGATTTGAATTGCAAAAAAGCGCTATGCAAATAAACGTGAATTGAATTGAATTGAATAAGTTATCAAAACCAAGTTGACAAAAAAAATTTAAATAACTATTTGACAAAAAAAATAGTGAGAACAAAATGCGCTGTTATAAAGGTTAAAATGACTGGAAATTAAATGCAAACATTATCTTTCAATGGGGAGTTCTTTTCTGGCATTGCTTCTTCGCAATATTAATTCATTAAGTTTTTTTTTCTTAATTTATTTGTAGTTACATAGCATGATTAATAACGTGCTCTTTGATTATCCACAAAAAAACACTTGAATTTTGAAAGGACCCAAGCGGTTTTAAAATGTATAACAGTACTGTAGAATAAACCCAGTAGGAAGTGTAAGTTATATATTTTTGTGCCCACTTATTACATATTAGAACCCACCTTAGTGTTTCCAGTTTACAGCTCTTATCTGTTAGCACATCAGAAAGCATTTTCACACCTGTATCATGCGGCATGTTGTGTGTCAAATCAAGCTCAATTAAGTGAGCTGGGTTTGACCTCAAAGCTGAGGCCAAAGAAGCACAGCCGTTTTCACCGATTCTGCAATTGAAAAGTCTACAACCACAAGAAAGAAAAGAAAAATCACAAATGAAATATGTTTGTTGTTTCTTCTACACAGTAATTTGATTTATTGTAGAGCAAATGGGAACTTCATTTCAGTTTTCTCTTTCTAAATGATTCGTCTGAGAAAAAGGAAAGAGTTATCTCAAAGTCTTCTAGAGGTCTCAAAAATGTCTCAAAACAGCCAAAAGTCTATTTCAGCATATCTTGGGATAAACTGTGTAAAACCCCATGGACGGGTAGCCAGTCGAAGACCAAAGTATCTGAGCTATCTTATTGTATATCTCTAAACTGTATTTCTAAATAATCCCATTTGTGTTTATTTTTTATGTTTGTAATTTGGCAGTTAACAATAGCAATTTGCATTTTTGTGCTACTGTACGTCTTTTTAACATTACATACCAAGGAATCACAGTCTACGTCCTACCTCAGAGTCTCTAGTTTACACTGAGAATTCCCCAGTCCGGCAGCAAGTTGTTTTACTCCTGAATCCTGAAGATTGTTGGAAGTCAAATCCAGTTCTCTCAGACATGAGAGGCTTGAACTAAGAACAGAGGCCAGGCCTGAACAGCCTTTATCTGTCACATTACAACACCTCAAACTAAAAGGAAATACAAAAGCAGGTTAGGTTAGTACTGTGTTCTTGGAATATGCTGACTAAGCATTCACATCAATGTTTGCATACTTGGGTAGAGTATGTTCCTGGCATAACCAGTGAGATACCTACATGACTGATCGGGATGTTTTGATGACTGGCAGCAATCTCAACAGTCCCTCATTTGAGGTCATGCTCGGATGAATGAGCTTTGACAAGTCAAACACATCCAGTTCTTCAGCAGATGTCAGCAGTATGTAAGCCAAAGCAGAAAAGCGTGAAGGAGACAGCGTTTCACCACTAAAACCATGTGAATTTATGAAGTCCTGCACTTCCTCAACCAAAGAATCATCTTTCAGCTCACTTAGGCAATGGAAAAGACTTATTGCCTTCTCTGCTGAAGGGTGGTCCCTGATTTTTTCCTTGATGTATTCAATTGTTTTCATGCTGCTTTGAGTATCGCTTAACACCTCAGTCAGGAGTCCCTGAAGAAGAGCCTGGTTGGACTCAAGGGACAGTCCCAACAAGAAGCGAAGGAAAAGGTCCAAATGTCCATTGTCGCTTGCTAAAGCATTATCCACAGCACACTTCAGAAATGCATGCATTGGGGTTTTTTTTAAAGTACTTATGATTTTAGCATTTGTCGTCTGACTGAGGACATTTCTTTTATAGTTGACAAACATAAGAAATGCATACAATGCAGCCAGAAACTCCTGTATACTTGCATGTATGAAACTGAAGACCCTCTCCTGAAGCAGACCTGACTCTTCTCTGAAGATTTGGGTACAAACTCCTGAATACACCGATGCAACATCGAGTTCAATGCCACATTCTCTCAAATCTTCTTCATAGAACAATAAATTACCCATTTCAAGCTGTTGGAATGCCAGCTTTCCAAGCAACAATGTGGTCTGGTTATCCCACTTCAAACCGGCTTCGGAATTATCATCGTATTTGTGACTCCCATGCTTGATCTGGAACATCAGGAAGTGTGTGTACATTTGCGTGAGGGTCTTGGGAATTTCACCACTCTCCGAATCACGAAACATTCTTTCGAGAACTGTAGCTGATATCCAACAGAACACTGGGATGTGGCACATGATGTGAAGGACCTTTGAAGACTTCAATTGTGAGATTATCCTGGAGGACAAGTCTGGATCACTTATTTTGTTCTTGAAGTATTCTTCCTTGTGGGAGTCATTGAAACCTCGTACCTCGGTCACACGGTCAATGAGGTCAGGCGGTATTTGACCTGCTGCAGCTGGTCGTGAGGTTATCCAGACTAAAGCAGAAGGAAGCAAGTTCTTGCAGATGAGGTTTGTCAGTAGGACACCGACTGAGACGGATTCTGTCGCACTGGAGCAGCTCCTGTGGTTTTGGAAATCCAGAGGAAACCGACATTCATCAAGTCCATCCAAGATAAAGACTACCTTGTATTTATCTGAGTGTAACACTTCTGGATTTGTTTTTAGATTGAAGAAGCACTCAAGAATGTGTATCAGACTCATTTTCTTTTCTTTAATTCCATTCATTTCACGAAAAGGGAGTGGAAATATCATGCAGACGTCCTGGTTGGCTCTTTCCTCAACCCAGTCCAGTGTGAACTTTTGCACAGACACTGTTTTCCCGATGCCAGCGATTCCTTTGGTTAGCACAGTTCGGATTTGTTTAGCAGATTTGGGAGAAGCTTTAAAGATATCATTAGCCTTGATTGGTGTGTCCCATGTGGCTGGATGTTTAGATGCTGTCTCGATCTGCCTGATTTCGTGTTCACTGGTGTGCTCACTGCTTCCACTATCAGTGATATAGAGCTCCGTATAAATGTTGTTAAGCAGAGAGGGGCCGCTGTGCTCTTCATTCCCCTCAAATATACACTGACACCTGTTCCTCAGCATCCTCTTATACTGATATGTCCCAATCAGATCATCTGTGAAGTTTGACATAGTTAGAATAAAAAATAAATGGATCTTGCTAAATATAAAAATTAATATGACACTATTGAAATTAATACCATTTAGAACGTTTGATCTTGATTCCTTCTGCTGAATTCTGAAAGACAAAATACATATGTAAAGCAAACTATGCATTTAATGTTTAATTTAAAGTTGCAATATTAGGTTTTGTTGATAATGTTATGCCCGGTTCAGACTACACGATTTTAGCCCGATTTTGCCACGATTTGTTTGACGTAGGGTGTCATGGCGATTCGTAAATGACAATGGGCGACGGGACGCAAGATTCCATCGTTTCAGCTCGTGTAGAGTGTCATTGTGGACGGCAACCGATCCCGCGTCTGCGATGCTTCACGACAGAAAGACTAGCATGTTTAATTTTTTTTCTGTCGTCCATTACGAGTTCTGTCACATTGGTGACGTTGACCAATAGCAGCACAGAAGCGCTTTCATACACAGGTTTCAAACATGGCGAAACGAAAGAGAGATGATGGTGCTGCTAGGTGGAATTACGAGATGGAGGAAAGGTTCGTGGAGCTGTGGCAACAGTACTCCTGCCTGTATGATGTGTCATCAAGGGACTACCACGACAGAACAAAGTAAGAAAAATGCTGGCGAACTATAGCGGAAGCGCTTCAGCAACGTTTACACACTTGTTTTGGGAAGTCAGTCGCTAGTTCCGCCTTCTCGATGGCATCACGCACGTCGTTAAAGACGGCACGTAATGAATGGTCGGGAAGCAACGTGTAGTCTGACATGTTTCTTGTCCACGACACGACAAGATTTTAGGAGTCAAAATCGTGTAATCTGACACAGTGACGTGACTATCGTGACGACAAAAATATTGTGTAGTCTGAACCCGGCATTAAACTAATTTTTGTTAAAGGTAAAGTGTGTGTTATTTTCATGTGCACAGTGAACAAGCAGTAGAAAGAAAGAAAAATAAAGAATTTACGAGTAAGGCAGACACTCCTTTCTGAAGGCAAATTTCAATATGTAAATGCATTAAAAGCAAACTTTTATGCATATAATTGTTTTACAACTTGCCAACATACTTCAGTTCTGTATGGAGTGATTCTCTGCTGAAGTCGACAGGATAATCCATCGACTGCTTAAGCTCAACCAACCTGAAATAAAGAAATATTCCAAAAGAAGTGAGTTTTTATAGCATACTTGTTTGAGGCAGAATTGGTATGTTTATAAGAGGTCTGTGAGCTCACTTGTGTTCAGGGGTTTCTTCCTGAAGGGATAACGGGGAAAACATAGATGGATTCCCCAGAGACACATGACTTGGTCCTGGTAAAGCAGTATTATTTGGCTTGTTCAAGCTATAAATAAATATATACATTCATATGTTTCTGTCAAAGCACATTATGTTGTGGGCTGAATAAAGTGCATATGCAATCATGATAAAAAAATAAAAATAAAATAAACCCCCAAACCTTATTCTTGCTTTTGGGAAATGCAAAAGTACCTTAAGCCTAAGTACACTGTAGAAACCAGTGGAACAAGCCATTGGTCTCTACCGTCAGCTTAGGCTCAAGATGGTTTTGAAAAATGCTGTAAGCATACAGTAAGCGGCACTTGAAAAAATGCAGAAATAACCAGGTTACCCCAATACACAAACCAGGGCTGTGCAATTTTCCATTTATTTTTTTTAAATTGGTGGCAAAATTGTAGGAACTCATTCAAACATTTTTTTTGTATGATCTGCTTACACCCCACTACTGAGTGTTGGGTTTATAAGTGGATTTTCATGTTTATTTTATTTATTTATAAATTTTTTTCAATAATACATATTTTTATGAATCAAGTTATACAGATACGAAATCACCAACTTGTTAACTTGTTTTTTTTTTTTTTTTAGGAGAGTGGGCTGGTTTCTGTCTGCTTTTGTTGTGTTGAAAAGACTTGCAGTTTAAACATTCCTCAGAATGTCTTCTTTGGTGTTCCACAGAATAAAAAAATTAAAAAACATTCTACGGGTTTGGGACGACATGACAAAAATAATTTTAAAACATTATTCGTATTTGTTGATAATGTTAAATAAACTTTATTGTTCGACATCTTTTCATGAAACTAATTAATTTCTGTGCATCTCGAGCAATTTGTCTTATAGATGTGTACATGTTAGGCCAACAGGTTTCTTGTGATGTGGAGCTGTGGCAACAGTACTCCTGCCTGTATGATGTGTCATCAAGGGACTACCACGACAGAACAAAGTAAGAAAAATGCTGGCGAACTATAGCGGAAGCGCTTCAGCAACGTTTACACACTTGTTTTGGGAAGTCAGTCGCTAGTTCCGCCTTCTCGATGGCATCACGCACGTCGTTAAAGACGGCACGTAATGAATGGTCGGGAAGCAACGTGTAGTCTGACATGTTTCTTGTCCACGACACGACAAGATTTTAGGAGTCAAAATCGTGTAATCTGACACAGTGACGTGACTATCGTGACGACAAAAATATTGTGTAGTCTGAACCCGGCATTAAACTAATTTTTGTTAAAGGTAAAGTGTGTGTTATTTTCATGTGCACAGTGAACAAGCAGTAGAAAGAAAGAAAAATAAAGAATTTACGAGTAAGGCAGACACTCCTTTCTGAAGGCAAATTTCAATATGTAAATGCATTAAAAGCAAACTTTTATGCATATAATTGTTTTACAACTTGCCAACATACTTCAGTTCTGTATGGAGTGATTCTCTGCTGAAGTCGACAGGATAATCCATCGACTGCTTAAGCTCAACCAACCTGAAATAAAGAAATATTCCAAAAGAAGTGAGTTTTTATAGCATACTTGTTTGAGGCAGAATTGGTATGTTTATAAGAGGTCTGTGAGCTCACTTGTGTTCAGGGGTTTCTTCCTGAAGGGATAACGGGGAAAACATAGATGGATTCCCCAGAGACACATGACTTGGTCCTGGTAAAGCAGTATTATTTGGCTTGTTCAAGCTATAAATAAATATATACATTCATATGTTTCTGTCAAAGCACATTATGTTGTGGGCTGAATAAAGTGCATATGCAATCATGATAAAAAAATAAAAATAAAATAAACCCCCAAACCTTATTCTTGCTTTTGGGAAATGCAAAAGTACCTTAAGCCTAAGTACACTGTAGAAACCAGTGGAACAAGCCATTGGTCTCTACCGTCAGCTTAGGCTCAAGATGGTTTTGAAAAATGCTGTAAGCATACAGTAAGCGGCACTTGAAAAAATGCAGAAATAACCAGGTTACCCCAATACACAAACCAGGGCTGTGCAATTTTCCATTTATTTTTTTTAAATTGGTGGCAAAATTGTAGGAACTCATTCAAACATTTTTTTTGTATGATCTGCTTACACCCCACTACTGAGTGTTGGGTTTATAAGTGGATTTTCATGTTTATTTTATTTATTTATAAATTTTTTTCAATAATACATATTTTTATGAATCAAGTTATACAGATACGAAATCACCAACTTGTTAACTTGTTTTTTTTTTTTTTTTAGGAGAGTGGGCTGGTTTCTGTCTGCTTTTGTTGTGTTGAAAAGACTTGCAGTTTAAACATTCCTCAGAATGTCTTCTTTGGTGTTCCACAGAATAAAAAAATTAAAAAACATTCTACGGGTTTGGGACGACATGACAAAAATAATTTTAAAACATTATTCGTATTTGTTGATAATGTTAAATAAACTTTATTGTTCGACATCTTTTCATGAAACTAATTAATTTCTGTGCATCTCGAGCAATTTGTCTTATAGATGTGTACATGTTAGGCCAACAGGTTTCTTGTGATGCAAAACTCTTCCACAACACAATTTGCTGAGCGAGTGAGCTAGACACATTTGTCTAAAGACTAAAACGAATATATAAATGCATCAAAAACTGGTATATCCTTGATGTTAACAGAAACAGACTGTTGCTAGCATACTTCAGTTCTGTAGGGATTGCTTCTCTGCTGTAGTTGAAAGGATTACGCATTGACTGCTCACTTTTCATTGACAAACCGCTGGGCAGAGAGGAGTCAGAGTCCTCACGATTAATCAACCTAAAATGAAGAAATTTTTTAATGGGGATAAGATTTCATTGTCTGTGGCAATATCCACCTGTTTATCAGCCCTATGATCTCACCTGTGTTTCTCTTTCAGGGTTAACTGAGGACACATGGACTCATTCCCCATGTAACCCTGTCCCAGTGAAGCAGATTCATCTGGCTTCTTCAGGCTTTAAAATAATAATCATTAAAAAAATCTAATAGAAAGCTAGCATAATGTATTTTATATATATGTTGAATCGATTCGAGTGCAAATACAATCAAACGAATAAACAGGAAACATACAAACCTTAAATCAGCCAGTTCAATAGCAAGGCCTCTGTCCACACTCATTTTAGTATTTGAATGACTAGTTAGTGAACCAAACATTCTTCAGCCTGCAACAATAGATATACACTGATGTAAACAAAATGATCAGTGACATGAAGTCTTCAAGAACTGATTGTTTTAACGTGACAGATTCTAAGAGGCTCCATTCAGCAAATGGGTCATTACTTCAAATTAAATTGAACTTTAAAACTTTTGTAAAATGGCACATTGCCTTGTAAATGCATTCAAATCTTACTTTTTTTTAGAACTTAAAAAATATATATATTGTAGAGGTCAAACTCAAGGACCCCCCCCCCGGAAAAATCATACAAATTGCAATCAAAATTATTTAACCCCTTTGACTTGCAAGACATTCTATTACTGTTTCAACCAAGGCATCAGTAAATACAATGTTTAATAATACACATTTGAATGACATAAAGTTGTTAAAAAAATAAATGGGGAAAAAAAGCAAATTGGCTCTCAACATTCATGTACAAAAGTATTCAACCCCCAATTTGTAGAGGGTTTTGTACTCCTTACAACCTCCAGTAAATGTTGCTTACAAGCTTCTGTCGCCTTTCTACTGGAATCTTGGCACATAGCTCATATGCAAACGTTTCCAGATCACTGATACTCTTTGATTTTCACATTGACTCTTTTTCTCCACTCGAGGATATTGAATGACTGAACCAAGCCTCACTGTCTTTAGAGAGATATTCTATGGGATGGTTGTCCTGCAAAGTCCAATGATCATTATGCGTCAGTCTGTGCATGGAAGGCATCACAATCTTTGCCTGATAACAGCTATGTCAATGTATGCGTAACAGCTCAAGCTTAAGTTTTGTTATAGACTTTTCAAAGGCTTTTCAATTGTGTTTTAACACAATTTTGTGCCCTACCATAGACATCAGTGACTTGCACTATTGAATAGAGGTTGAATAATTATGACATAGATGTATTACAAAAAAAAGTCATAATTTAAACTCCAAAATTTTACATTTTGACATTATCACTTTTAATATGCCACTGAATGAACTGCGGAGAATGAAATCTGGATCTTCAGAAAAGCTTACGTTCTCTGGTCTCTGGAGGGTTGAATAATTTCACATAACATAACTACAGTACATGACTACAGTATGTTACATAAATTGTGTAAATGGTTCACATTAAAAAATAAATCATATTTTATTACTTACCTCACAATATAGATTTCTGCTCTCTTATGAAAATAAAAACATTTTAGCTCCAGGTAGGTTAACATTTCTATGCTTTCCTACTGTTTGTGAGTATTATTTTTCATTTCCCTTTCTTTTATAAAATGGAATGCAGCTCGGCCACATTATGCAACATGAAGCGTAAAGAACAACAGGTTCTTTTAAAGGAACAGCACACAATGAAAGCAACGCTGTGACGAGTGGGGGCGGGGCCGAGAGCTGTGGGAACGGAGCGAGGCCGGTGGAGTAATTGATAATGAGCGACACCTGCACCACTCACCGGTCTCGAGTCTCACGGAGGAGCTCCGGAAGGATAAAAGGAGGAGTGACGACAGTGAAAGACGAGAGCGGACCAGGCTGGGCTGTGTGCGGCAGTCGTCCGCTAGGGGCTGCCGCTTTACTTTAATTTTGTGTTTGTTTATTTTATTAAAGTTTTGTTTAAATGTTCGCCGGTTCCCGTCTCCTTCTTCCCGACCTACGAACTATGTTACAAACGCGTTCTCACTGACATTGATGCTTGGTCAGGACCCTTGGGCGTCACTTTTTAATTACCTCACTTTCTTTTTAACTCAAACCCTTTAGCATTCTTCTTCCTTCTTCTTTTTCTTCTTCTTCTTCTTCTTTTTGACGATCAGGGTGCTACTCCATTGCTTTCAATACACAGACACATGATGATGATGGTGATGATGTATGTGTGTGTAATAAAAAAAAAATACTACAACATGGCTTCCATCAATAATAATAACTCTATAACTATTAGAATATTTTCACTTCTTAATTATAATTGTCCAATGGCAATAATGATGGTAGAGAATTGAAATAATTTGTCCACATAATAATAACAACTTGTATTAATATTTTATTGTCGTATTTTTCTCATTTGTAGCTAAGTCTCATTGGATAGAAGCGTCTGCTAAATGAATATGTATTCATTTCAGGGGTCATATGATGCGATTTCAATTTTTCCTTTCTCTTTGGAGTGTTACAAGCTCTTGGTGCATAAAGAAGATCTGTAAAGTTGCAAAGACTAAAGTCTCAAATCCAAAGATATATTCTTTATAAAAGTTAAGAGTCAACCACACCTACCTAAAACTGCTCGTTCTAACACGCCCCCACATGTCTACATCACTATGTGGGAAGATTTGCATAACGCCGCCCAAATGTTCACGCAAAGAAAGAAGGCGTAACTTTTATTCTCGCTGTAGTATTGTTGCTGCCGCCACCATGCCGTGAAGATGCTGTGTGTTTCGTTGTGAAAGTGCATTTTATGGAGGACTGTTTCCTGATCCTGGGAGAGTAGACTACAATGCCGGCTGTTCTGACTCACAGACTGTAAGTACGTTTTTTATATTTACAGAAAAAGTGGCTGATCTTACTGTAAAATAAATAAATAAATTCAATAAAACAAACAAACAAATTGTTTGTATTTATTATGTATATAAAAATACACACACATGTATATATTTCAGAAAAATTGTTTATATATTAAATAGATGTATTTATAATATAAATGTTATGGATATAAACATAAACATGTAAATATGATCAAAATATATACTGTATGTGTGTGTATTTATATATATACATAATAAATATACACAGAACACACATATAATGCAAACATAAACTTTTATTTTGTATGCGATTAATCATTTGACAGCACTAAATTAAATATAAAGAGGCAATTAATTAAATTACGAATACATTCAAAAATTTGTCATACAATTTTCACAGTTTGTCATTGCTTATTGTTTTTAGTCTCCTAAGTAGTAGCTGAAGGCATGAAGAAAATTATTAAAATCAGCGTATTATTGAGGAAAATTTGCATTTGTGAATACACTTTTCTGCCAATAAAATAATGACATTTCCTATATAATCTATATTATTTCACAATGAGGAAAAGTATAGCACACGATGTTAAGGCGATTCTGAATCCGTTTTTGAAGCGAAGAATGTAGATAGATCAAACCAAAATTATTTTATAAGCGCAACAAAAAGGAAAAAGTTGGGAAACCACGACATGAAGGCGGTCATACGTCACTTCCGCCTGACGTACAGGCGGCCATATTACATTAGCGAACACGCTCGCGCACAGCAAGCCGTTGTTGACGCTGTGTTTTTAGGCAAGCTCTCTCGGTTAGTGTCACGATGAGCGGCGGCACGCCGTATATCGGCAGTAAGATCAGTCTGATCAGTAAAGCGGAGATCCGCTATGAAGGCATTCTCTACACCATCGACACGGAGAACTCCACCGTCGCGCTCGCCAAAGGTAAACAACACTCCTCAGACACAACACACTCCTCTCACGGGCCGTGCTGCCTGTTAAGCGGTCGTATTTAGCAGCGAGGCCGTGTCTCGAATGTAGCGAGCTGCCCTACATAGACAGCAGTGTAGCCTCGCGCTGGGCTTCGCTCCGCGCGCGCCGTGAACTGTGTAAACACTGGCTGCTCGGACGGTGATGTGGGATCTCACAGCGTGTTAGCGTAGGTGATGCGGGATCTCTCGCAGCGCTAGTGTGGGTGATGCGGGATCTCCTCCCTCTGTTCAGCTGATAGGTGTATTGTGCACTTAACCAGAGTTTCTGACAAAGTATCACTGTTTCTGTTATTACTGTAAAACCATTGTATAAATGTTGGATCTCCTTGAAACGGTGTAAGCAGACTATTGTTGATTTTTTAATTTGTGTATTGTTAGTGGTGGTTAATGCAAAGTTACCACAGTTGGTTTTTGTATTAGTAGTCACTTTGACTGAAACTGTGGTCTGTGGGCTGTTATTGTCATTCTTAAAATATTTTTTAGTTATTTTACATTGACTTATTTGAGCATAATAAGCAGTGCACTGACAGACTTGCTTGTTGCTTTAAATAATTTTATTTAATTTAACTTAATTACGTTTTCTTTTTTTCATTACGTTTTTTCTTTTAATCTCTTTTTAGAGAGAGATATTGTTTTCTTTCATATGATGATATATAATTGTTTATATAATTTCTAGAGAGCGAGAAATTATTAAATTAAATAAGTACAATTCTATGGGGAAAATAGTGATAAAACTTAACACTTATTAGTTTAACTATATAGTAACTGTTAGTTAGTGATGTTTCACTTGAGAATATTATCGCAACTGCTTTATTTGAGCATTATTCACACAATAAAGCTAAGATTATATTAACAGTTCAGTGTACTCCAGACTCGGTGTCCCAGACGCAAATGTTTAAATGATTCATAAAGATAAATCACTGTCTGTCCTCCTGAGAGTTCGGTATGTATGTTATAATTTTTACGAACTTGATTCTCGGTAGCATTACGGCAAACTGTGAGGATATATTAGCACTGTTTGTTGTTTGGAAAGGTCAGACTTGACTTAACTGGAATACTTGCTGTGCAAAAGCAGTCTGATTTTAAGAAGATTAGAGTCAATTATCTTTATTAAATTCAAATCTCAGAGGAAGACAAATTAGATGTATGTAAGCTCATTTAAAACTCATGAATTGCTCTTTTAATTCTTGTTGCAGTGTGCTCCTTTGGCACCGAGGACCGACCCACGGACCGTCCCATCGCACCCAGAGATGAGATATTTGAGTATATTATATTCAGAGGAAGTGACATCAAAGACCTGACGGTGTGTGAACCTCCCAAACCGACATGCTCTCTGCCTCAGGACCCCGCCATTGTTCAGGTACAGACAAGGACACACTCAGGGGTTAATGAGTGCCCTGTACAAATGAAAAAATGAACGTTTATAATAGGGATGCTCATTTTAACCTTTAAACGACCGTAGGAGTTTTGACCGATTAAAGGGGTCATATGATGCGATTTAAATTTTTCCTTTCTCTTTGGAGTGTTACAAGCTCTTGGTGCATAAAGAAGATCTGTAAAGTTGCAAAGACTAAAGTCTCAAATCCAAAGAGATATTCTTTATAAAAGTTAAGAGTCAGCCACACCTACCTAAAACGCCTCGTTCTAACACGCCCAACATGTCTACGTCACGATGTGGGAAGATTTGCATAACCCAAATGTTCACACAAAGAAAGAAGGCGTAACTTTTATTCTCGCTGTAGTGTTGTTGCTGCCGCCGCCATGTCCTGAAGACGCTGTGTTTTGTTGTGAAAGCGAAACTACTTTGTTTGGCCTTCCAAAAGAGGGCGATATCTGCTTCGTCATGCGTAGAGCTGATCCGTGCTGGTCGCTGAGGAAATCAACTTCGCGCTGTGGATCACCGAAACGGCTTTCACCGTGGACGAAGCAGAGTCCAGCCTGGGGTCATCACATGTGGTTGCTGCACGCCCGCCAGACACTCCATCTAATCTGGCGGTCATGCCGTTCTCAAGGCCGGACGCTCACTCTAGCCCGCCGGCCGTTTCCTCACTCTAGCCCGCCGGCCGTTTCCTCACTCTAGCCCGCCGGCCGTTTCCTCACTCTAGCCTGCCGGCCGTTCCTCACTCTAGCCTGCCGGCCGTTCCTCACTCTAGCCTGCCGGCCGTTCCTCACTCTAGCCTGCCGGCCGTTCCTCACTCTAGCCTGCCGGCCGTTCCTCACTCTAGCCTGCCGGCCGTTCCTCACTCTAGCCTGCCGGCCGTTCCTCACTCTAGCCTGCCGGCCGTTCCTCACTCTAGCCCGCCGGCCGTTCTTCACTCTAGCCCTCCGGCCTCCGCTCACTCTAGCCTGCCGGCCGTTCCTCACTCTAGCCCGCCGGCCGTTCCTCACTCTAGCCCGCCGGCCGTTTCCTCACTCTAGCCTGCCGGCCGTTTCCTCACTCCGTTTCCTCACTCTCTTTAACTTGTCTATAACTTGGCAAAAGACCATGGAATAAGCGGGATAATCAATGGCTTGCCTCTGTTTCGAATCGGGCAGTTCTTTGCCTGCACGTCGTGCATTTAAAATCCTTTAATGCACGGCAAGCCGTTGATTATCCCGTACTTCAATATCCACGTAAAACAAAATGTTTTGCATAACATCACGGAGGTACGGTGATAATGCTTAATGGCACAGATTTCACTACATATTTAAACTGAGCAGTGTGTGTTTTTTTTTTTCCATATGTTTGACTGACTATTTTATTATGATAATAAAGACCATGGAATAAGCGGGATAATCAATGGCTTGCCTCTGTTTCGAATCGGGCAGTTCTTTGCCTGCACGTCGTGCATTTAAAATCCTTTAATGCACGGCAAGCCGTTGATTATCCCGTACTTCAATATCCACGTAAAACAAAATGTTTTGCATAACATCACGGTGGTACGGTGATAATGCTTAATGGCACAGATTTCACTACATATTTAAACTGAGCAGTGTGTTTTTTTTTTTTTTTCCATATGTTTGACTGACTATTTTATTATGATAATGAACAGGCTGCATTATTGTCAAGGTAGCAATGCGGCGCCGGCGCAAGCACTTGAATTTTTTCCTTCTAACAGTGGAAGAAACTACTCCTTTTAGTCATAAAGATAATCGGAATTGTAAAAGGTTTGCTTTTATTTGTGGACATTCACAATAAAAACATATCTTTGTGCTTTTGTAAAATAAGCCTAAAGAAAAATAGGATGCCGCTTTCTGCCGTCTTGGTTTCCTTTCGTGGAGCACAAAAATGAACCGAAACTCTGCTAGGCTACTTGTTGCACAGTTTTTTCTTTTGTTTTCTTAATTTATTAAGTCAAAATATATTTGTCGTATAGGCCTATTTATTTGTTATATATATAATATTTTATTTTTTATAGACTAGTTTTATTGTTTTTCCACTCTGCAGGTGTGTGATGTGATATGAAGACCATGTGAATCCTCATGTTCTGTTGTTTGCTGCTTTTTGCGCGTGTAAAATGAATCCCCGGGAAACAAATGTTGCCAACGTTGCATGGAACACAATTTAAGCATCTTTGAAACAAATTAACTGAACCGCCTCCAAACTAGTTCCATCAGAAAAGGACTGGCACTCAAAATGCAGTCTAGGTCGGCAGCTCATTAGCTTTCTGATACTGAAACTAGCAAAAACATGTATTAAGAAATTAAATTTGAGCTTTGTTTGATAGTTCTTAGATTGCATGGTATTGGTTTTCAGTTCATGAGCAGTGACCTCATCATGCTTTATTCATCTGTTAGTCCTCTATGGGATCTTCCACTGCCCCACCATCATCCTTCCAGACTGGGAACTCCTATGGGCTGTTCAACCGTCCACAAGTCACGCCATACACCCAGTTCAACCCCAGCCCACTGGTCTCACCGCGGTTTGGCACTGTTGGAGTCGGTAAGTCCCCTTTACAGCTTTGTAAAATAATAACATACAGCTGTGAAATACTGCAACACCTCCATTAATTTGTTACAAGGTGCTGAGCAGAAGTGATGGAACAGGATATTTAAGTCCACATTTGATGATGCTATGGCACCTCTGATGTGTGTGCGTGCTCTTCCTTTCCTCACAGGAAGTACAATAGGATTGTTTGGTAGTGACACTGTAGGCCTGCGTGATAAAACGGTATCGGTATTTATCGACGGTACACCTTCAATAACGATAGAAGAAAATGTTTGATATAGCGCACGGTATAGGCTTGTGCTATGAGTGACAAGCAGACAGCACACACAAACACGAACACATTCTGAGTGCTGTGCCTGGCTGTGATGAGGAGATTGTGAATAAAAAATTAATATTAGTCAAATTTAAAATCTAAATTTGCATTTGAATGCAAAAATGGTGCAATCGAATGTTAGGTGTGCGTCGGTGAGGGCGCGTCATCAGTGGCGCACGAGATGCGGTGATGATGATGTAGTGTCTTTGACGTACTTTATTGTTTTTGTTAGTCTGTCCAGTTGAACCCACAATAACGCACGCTGCTGCGTTATTCATTCAAAATATTAGAG
This sequence comes from Sinocyclocheilus grahami, assembly GCF_001515645.1. Classification (NCBI taxonomy): domain Eukaryota; kingdom Metazoa; phylum Chordata; class Actinopteri; order Cypriniformes; family Cyprinidae; genus Sinocyclocheilus; species Sinocyclocheilus grahami. Next base: position 105,903 of record NW_015506584.1, read on the forward strand.
AAATGTAGAAGCTCAATGCGGAGAAGTTATTGATTAATCGGTGAGGGCGCGTCATCAGTGGCGCACGAGATGCGGTGATGATGATGTAGTGTCTTTGACGTACTTTATTGTTTTTGTTAGTCTGTCCAGTTGAACCCACAATAACGCTGCTGCGTTATTCATTCAAAATATTAGAGAAATGTAGAAGCTCAATGCGGAGAAGTTATTGATTAGGTTAAAACCGAAACCAAGCCATTCACACAGAACACATATTAGGAGCATTTTTGGGACAGACAACTATGACTGTTGCACTCGCGTCTCACGCAAGAAATGTATAGAAAGCCATGTAAAGTTAAAAGAGTTTAAACTTTTAGAAGTTTAGCCCACTGCAGAGAAACCGGCATTTTACGGTACGTCAAATACAGGTGCGCTGCGCACTACATACTGCGCATCTATTGAGTACATGACATGATCCATTGAGCGCATCCAAATAGTACAGATTGCTTGACGGAGAGCGAAACTCTCAAGCGCTCAGTCAGCGTGTTTATCGAGTGAAAATCTGTGTTGAACGCCTCTCTCACACATTCTGGCGAGTAAAATCTAAGAATTTATTAGCCAATGGCTAATGTTAGACATTATTTAGTCGCCCAGAGGAAGATATAGTCGCATATGCGAGTGATTTACTCGCAATGTAGAGGGTTGTTTATATATGTTAAGTTAGATGTTGTGCACGGTTTTTTATAGACTGTTATTTTAATTGCATTATATAAACAATTTAATGCGCTGCATTGTTGCTCATTGCGCCCTCCTGTGGCTATTTAATCTGCATATAAAACATAAGAAATTAGATATTTATTTAAATAGTATTTTGTGTTTGACTGTTCAAACAAAAAGATACTTGTTTGTCTTAAATTGGGTCAATTAAAAATAAAGTGGTTGAATTTAAACATTTTCTTCTATTGCTCTGTTTTAAAAAAGGTTATAAAAAATGTCAATAATTATCGGTACCGAATGATATGAAACATTATATCGTTGATACATTTTTTAGCTATATCGCCCAGCCCTATGACACTAGCATGACTGCAGCACTATCTCAGAGCAGTAATGTTGCATCTGCTTTCAACAGTGCATTCGTAGCAGAAGATAAACCTCTCCCTGGGGGCCAAAATCAAACTATTCAAAGTTCATAAGCCAAATGATTTGGGTTCATCTAACTGCTAAATCAAATCAAAATTTTATCAGTGTGAAATAAAGCTACGTGTTTAGTACTCTACAAGATCCAGACAGTTTGGTGGTCTCTTGTGTCTCAGTTGTCTCTTGAAAGTTTCATGTGTAACAGTTTCACTTCTCACTCTCGGAGTACGTTTAAAGGCACCTGAATGTAGAGGAAAAATGAGTGGGTTAAATAGCTTTCTGATAACCTAAATAACTTACAGGCCACATACACACTGCAGACATTTGGGAATAATCACATTAAATGGGATATACAGGAGTTAACGTAATGTATCTGGGGAAATGGATACAAACTGTTTAACCCATTTACTTGACCAGACTAACTTTAATGAACAGACATTATTATCCGACATTATTATCCGACAATAATTCTCATTAATTCTCATCTTTTTGACCTTCTCAATAGACTTAAGCTTGCTAATCTTGCTTGGTGCCCTCTTGTGATTGGAGCGTATAGGGTTGCCTTCCCAATAAATCCATGGGAAACTTTACTATGTTTCACAGGTTTTCTTGGTTGCTATCCAGAATCTTCTGGCTGGCAGGTCCACCCTAACCTTCCCCATGTGTTTCGACCCTCAGTTAAGAGACTCAAATTAGTGGGTCAGTAGTACAGGACAACCCATCACTCATGTCCTGGCTGCAAGCTCAGTTCTTCTCTCTGGTTTCATTAAAACAGTAGATTCTTTCTGGTGATTCTTCAGCCTTTGTGCTATTGCATAATTTTTGGTCTCCACATTAGCGCCTTTCGCACCACTTTAGTTCCAGAACTAAATGGACAGTACTAAAGCTGTCGCGTCCGGTGTAGACTCATTGTCTGTGTGTGAGCAAAGAAAAAAATCAGTATAAATATAACTATCAGTATACTAAACATCGTACATCCTGCAATGTGACTATTGCGACTGTGCACATTGCGATATCGATGCTGAAACGATATATTGTGCAGCCCTAGTGCAAACAATAAGTTTTCATGACCACGTAGCACAGCAACATCACATGAGCGTGTAACCGCGATAGACACAATAGTCAAATTGCTAACGGTTGATCATTTTCTGCCGGTTAAACGTGTCTACCAGTATATCGCCCACCCCTAGATCAGAGCATTAAAACTTTCCACCTAGGTACATCTCCACACCTGTGGGCACAGTTTAGCACATTTGGCCTTGGTGCAAAATGGGGATAAGTGACTTGCTCATTACTTAATGTCCTGCTTCAGAATGCCTGTGAGCATCGATACTTTATCATGGCACCACCTGTACTTTCCCTGGGTCACTGCTGCCTTGCAAACTGACAGGATGTGTGCCTTTGAGGCCCCTTTACTCTGAGTTTGCAAACCGAGACTTTTCACAATCACCACCTGTGCAAATTCTCCAGGGATTAGAAGGCATTGTAGACTACCCTAAATAGAAAAGCTTGAAAAAGTCTCCAGTAGGGCTACGACTAACGACTTAATTTACGATTAATCTATCGACTAATTCATCGATAAATCTAAACGATTAATTCCCCACAAAAAAAATCAACAATTTTATTAAACTTTCAACTTTGCCATTCTGTAGTGTACCATAAAAAAGTTTAAATGTAAACAAGCCATTGACGAAATGTAAAACTAAAAGAGTAAAAATTAACTAACCTAATAAAAATGAAATAAAGAAAATTACAAAAGTTTGAGAAAGTCAGCATGTTCTTAATGTCAATATATCCACATGTTCTAGGCTTCTGTTCATTGTAGCTGTGTGAGTGCAACTACAAAGGGAAAAACTAATTTCAATTAACCCCAACAGTTGGGTTTTCACATTACATAAATGCAGTGTTTAGAGTCCACTAGTATTAAAATTTTATTATTAACAATTGTAAGTATTAAAAGTACACTTAGAAATGTGTAAACAACAGATTTAAACAGAAATCTCCAGCATGATGATAAAAAATTATAATTAGTCGTGAAACTCCAAATTAAATCCAAATTTCTATGAAATCCTTTTTTTAAAGCAAAAGTAAAGTGCAACAAGCAAGTGTCCATCTCATAGTCCAAATCACTGAAATCAAAGTTCAGTATTATAGTGTAAGAATGACAACATGTCCATGTGTTCTGGTCTACTACTAATAAAATATTATAATTAATTTTTGTGGTAATAAAAATAGATGTAGGTTAAGTGAACAATAGCCTTTAAATGTACTTAAAATACATATACAATAGCAATGAGGCAATAATAATTAGTTCAAATAAAGTATCAAAAGCAAGATATCACATGGTTTTATTGAACAAAACTGTTAAAATACTGTATTATAATGTAATAGAGCCACTGATCGATTGCTTTTACACATTACTGTGCGATCTAATACTTGTTTAATATTTACCAAGCATCATTTAATTCAAATGTCCACTTAATCTTTAATATTTGGCCATTTCTTTACAACAGAAATGCTATAGCCACTGTAATTTATGAATATGTGGACATCAAAACTAGAGCCCGACCGATATGGGTTTTTTGGGAGCGATACCGATATTAGGGAGTAAATAAAAAGGGCCGATACCGATATATTGTGTATATTATAGTACAGTACCAGTCAAAGGTTTGGACACTTTCCCATGCGTGTGTCCAAACATTTGACTGGTACTATATATAGAATACAGTATATGCATAAACAGAATATATATACATAAACACATTTTTTGCAATGATCACTCAAATGTGGTGATCAAACACTTATAATGGTGATGGAGATATGTAAGGGCGTTTAACAATTTAACAATAAACTTGCGATAAGTCTACCGACACGCGAAGGGTGGCGTTCAAGGGGGTTCCTCGAGCTGAAGGGATCCCCCGAATTTGGTGCGGAATTGCCGCGCCGTTACGGAGATATGGCCGTTCAAAGTTTCAATGGTTTTCCATAGACTTAAGCTTTAAAGCGTTTCATCCAGGTCGCAAACAATGGAGCGCGCTCTGCTGGACAAACTAAGTAATTACACCATTTCAAGCATTTTATCTGCATTATATGTTCTGTAAAAAAATGTTCATATAGGCAGCATATTCGCCGATACCGATATATCGGCGACAGGCTCATATCGGCCGATAATATCGGCAAAACGATATATCGGTTGGGCTCTAATCAAAACGTGTAAACTCAGAGTGAGGGTTTGAGCTTTTATTTTGAAACCGCAAGATAATGTATTCTCCTGTGTTTGCGTGGATTTATAAATGATTTACCTTACAAATCTGATGAAATGGTGCACATTGCATTCCCAGGTGAACGTTATAATAAACCCAAACTCACAACAACATGCAGAGATGGAGTTTGAGCCGCTCCACACATGTAAATTATATCAGTTCCTGTGGAACAGCATTTACTGTGAACGGAGCCGATGTGAGATGCACGTACGTAACCTACACGCCTATAACAGCATCACATACAATTATTTAATTCAATCGTAGCGTTTGTGAATTCACCGTTATGCTTAATTATGATTTTTAAATGGGTTTTAATATATCATGAGGCCTTGGAAAACAGTCTAATAATGTTTTATGGATTCTCGTCCGTAAAATGCACCATTTCCGGTATTTTGCCAGTTAGTCGACGCAGGCAAAATGAAGCCGAGGATTTTTTTAAATCGAGTAGTCAAATAGCATCGATGAATCGCGACAGCCCTTGTCTCCAGACTTATGCAGTAATGTTGTCATCTTCGAGGTGGGAGGACCTACCTTGTCCATTATCCTTGAAGCTCCTACTTTCCATCGTACCTCTTCCCAGGTTTCTCACATTTGCTTAGACTATGACTTCTGTCATTGGGCTGGATCAGGGATGGGCAACTCTGGCCCTCAAGGTATGCAATGTCCTGCCGAGTTGAGCTGCACCCCTAATCAAACACTCCAGAAAAAGTTCTCAGGTTTACTTCAAAATTCCAAGTGGGTGTGTTTGATTCATTGTGTTACTGACATCACGCATTGTGGGCATTTGTATAGACCACAAAACTCTGCGGGACCTTGGGGTCCAGAGCTATCCACCATTAGGCTGGGTTGTCTCCATTGTTGGTGGTGCCAAGACTATTCCTTTCAGTGCTTGGGTTTCCTATGATGTTCCTTGGTTTAGGTGGCCATTCTGTTGGAGCTACTAGTGCACTAGGAAGCCACTTCCACCATGATTGTGTAGTAGTGACGTTAGCCTCTGTGACATGTCCCTGTATGTCATAAGTCAAAATCTGTGAACTGCTTCTAAAGTTTGGTTCTGTGCACTCTTATTTAAATTTGCACTGCAAATGTATTAAGTTTGGTTGTCAGAACCTGAAGTTTTCTGTTGTCGCTCCTGAACAGAAGCTGGTTTAAGCCCTCTAGAACAACTGTATTTAGCTGCTGTGTGTACATGGCCACTGTGTGTCTTTCGAAACTTTGATTTAAAATTTCTCCAAGTACTTTACAGTTGAGTGTGTGTCTGGATTGTGGTGACCTCGGTTTAATTAATAAGTGACTTAACACAATTCACAAGATTTCGTCTTCTAACCAGCACTGATTTCCTCATCAGGGTGGCTGCAGTTCTTAACCTTTTCACTATAAACTGTAGATTACGTTAGAGTCTCTTAACTTTCACCATTATTTTTATACAGATCACACCAATCTGGCTCTGGACCCTCTGCGAAAGAACCCCCCAGCGGAACCTGCTGCCTCATCAGCACCTGCTCCCACAGCCGTGGCTCGCAAGAGCCCCGTGGAGACTCGCGCAGCCTCCACCAACACACAGACGCCTGTGGACCTCACAGAACATACTAGAGGTGAGAATAAATCCAGATGCCAACTTGCTGCTCAAGACCGAAGTGTTGCAGTTCCGTTACCACTTTTCCAAATGATGCTTAAAGGGTTAGTTTTTTTAACCTTTGGCCATGTTTAGCTTGAGAATCCAACTCCAACAGTGTAAATAACTCAACATGTATGAAATGGCATTAACCCCCCCCCCCCCCCCCCAAAAAATTTTTTTTTATAGATTTCTAGGGCTCCCTCTGTGACATGTCCCTGTATGTCATAAGTCAAAATCTGTGAACTGCTTCTAAAGTTTGGTTCTGTGCACTCTTATTTAAATTTGCACTGCAAATGTATTAAGTTTGGTTGTCAGAACCTGAAGTTTTCTGTTGTCGCTCCTGAACAGAAGCTGGTTTAAGCCCTCTAGAACAACTGTATTTAGCTGCTGTGTGTACATGGCCACTGTGTGTCTTTCGAAACTTTGATTTAAAATTTCTCCAAGTACTTTACAGTTGAGTGTGTGTCTGGATTGTGGTGACCTCGGTTTAATTAATAAGTGACTTAACACAATTCACAAGATTTCGTCTTCTAACCAGCACTGATTTCCTCATCAGGGTGGCTGCAGTTCTTAACCTTTTCACTATAAACTGTAGATTACGTTAGAGTCTCTTAACTTTCACCATTATTTTTATACAGATCACACCAATCTGGCTCTGGACCCTCTGCGAAAGAACCCCCCAGCGGAACCTGCTGCCTCATCAGCACCTGCTCCCACAGCCGTGGCTCGCAAGAGCCCCGTGGAGACTCGCGCAGCCTCCACCAACACACAGACGCCTGTGGACCTCACAGAACATACTAGAGGTGAGAATAAATCCAGATGCCAACTTGCTGCTCAAGACCGAAGTGTTGCAGTTCCGTTACCACTTTTCCAAATGATGCTTAAAGGGTTAGTTTTTTTAACCTTTGGCCATGTTTAGCTTGAGAATCCAACTCCAACAGTGTAAATAACTCAACATGTATGAAATGGCATTAACCCCCCCCCCCCATAAATATATTTTTGATGAAATCTGAGAGCTCTCTGACCCTGCATAGAGAGTACCACGAGGCATGTGCGCGCTTACTCCTGAACGTATTAAGCGTTGTTTACATTCAGGAGAAAATATGCTCATGCTGAACGCAAACAGCACTGATTATGTTCTGGAGAAAGCGCGCACATGTGCCGTGGTACTCTCCAAAATGGTGGAAGACGTTCAATTGGGGGAGAAGAATTGTTGAATAAATGATTTTTGTTTCCTTGGCGCACAAAGTATTCTCATAGCTTCGCAAAATTGAAGTTGAGCCACCGATGTCACATGGACTGTTTTACCGATGTCTTTGCTACGTGTCTGGACCTGGGAACATTACAGTTGTGTTGCTGTCTATGGGAGGGTCAGAGAGCTCTCAGATTTCATCAAAAATATCTTAATTTGTGTCCGAAGATGAACAAAGGTCTTATGTGTTTGGAACGACATGAGGGTGAGTAATTAATGACAGAATTTTCATTTTGGGGTGAACTAACCCTTTAAGGGGTTCACAGAGAATGCGTCTTGGCGTTTAAAAATGAGACGCACTTAAGAATACCAAAAACAAAAAGCGCAGAACATGACACATGATGCAATAACAGAAAATAGCCAAGCAGCAGAATTGATGGAGAATATCAGGCTCTTTTTTTTTTTTTTAAGAAACAGGTTTTCATAATCGCTTGCAGAAATGTTATATAATTCAGGCTATCTAGTCATAGCCACTGAGTGCCTCATTTGCGACACTGCGAGATGCAGCAAAAGACGCGAGCACAACGGTCATACACATCCAACTAGCATTTGTTTACATAGAAAAACAAAGGATAAATAGCACATTGGCGTGGAAAAATGGGCTCTGTGTGATCGGCCCCTAACAGGATTTGCTATTGTTGGCTTGTGAACTGGGATGGCCTTATGTGCTTTTCAATCGGGACACGTCCTGGCCAGGATTTTTATCTTGCCTAAAACATCCAAAGTAATTTGACCAATAACATGCAGGTATTGTGTATATAATCGACCAGTCGTGGCGCGTGAGAAGGTTAGATCTACAGAGAGCGATCAAAGCGATGCAAATACGCGCACGTGATTGTTTGTTCGACTTGAAGCGTCGATCATTGAATGACACAAGTACCGCAAGAGCGATTCGAAAGCACAAGGAGCCGTCTGCTCTGCTCTCATGAATGTCATACAACGATTGATCTGCACCGTGCAAACAACCAAAACCTGGATATTTTAGGCAATATAGAAATCCTGGCAAGGATGCGTCCCGTAAAAAATGGCCCGTATGGTCACCCTTTGACTAAAACAATGAGGAAGTCAGTTTGGGTATTCCCCTGTCTGACTTCATCTGAAATGTGCCGATAGTCATAGTTCAACAGTTTTGGAGAACATATTTGAACACCCATGGCCATTTAATTTGTCATTCTAGTTGTTTTAAAAACTGAATGAGAATGTTAGTGGTACTACAATAATGTTTGGACCTACGATGCCCAAGTTTGCTGTCCAGGACAGGTAGGTAGTTTTTAAGACTCAGCCTATGACTCGGGCTGTTTACTATGTCACTTGACAAAGGTAATGGATTCGGTGTAGTCTTTTAGGAATTACAGGCCTTTTATTAGGGCTTCTCAGAAAAGGAACAATATTAAGAATCGAGAAACATGACACCGTATGAACGATACTAGTGTTCTGCTACAAGGATTTGGTACAGCTTAATGTGTTTTAAAGAGTTATACTCTCCCAGGCACGGATGTCCCGAAACCAAGCGTACCAGAGTCCAGTCAGTCCAGAGGAGGAAACAGGGACGCTTCTAAACGGCTTGCAGGTTATAACACGTCTGCTGAAAAGCCTTTCACCGCAGTTTTGTTGTGCTGTTGGATGCTAAAACTGCATGATTCTTATAAGAGCTTCGTCCGTCTGTATTTCACACGCATCCACACAGTGGAATTTAGCAAGCTCCTTTCTTAGCATGACACCGTATGAACGATACTAGTGTTCTGCTACAAGGATTTGGTACAGCTTAATGTGTTTTAAAGAGTTATACTCTCCCAGGCACGGATGTCCCGAAACCAAGCGTACCAGAGTCCAGTCAGTCCAGAGGAGGAAACAGGGACGCTTCTAAGCGGCTTGCAGGTTATAACACGTCTGCTGAAAAGCCTTTCACCGCAGTTTTGTTGTGCTGTTGGATGCTAAAACTGCATGATTCTTATAAGAGCTTCGTCCGTCTGTATTTCACACGCATCCACACAGTGGAATTTAGCAAGCTCCTTTCTTATAGAGGACTTCTGATTGGTGAATCTCATGCAACCTGATGAGTGTGTTTCACCCTACCATTAAAAAGAACAAATGCTTTTAAGAAACCTGTTTTTTTGGACCAGTAGGCTTCACGTGACATTATTTTCACTAAATAAGAAAGATTTCCCCGGAAGTCTCTTAATTGTAATGTGCAAAAAAAGTTAAAAGGTCTCATTTTAATGTTATGTAATTAAAATTGTAGCACTTGTTCTTTACCAATCTGCTGATGTTAATTAAGACTGTAGTGGGAGAGCACCAATTGCACCCATATTGTTTTTTTTTATTTTGGTGGAATGGTGACCCGAGTATGCTTTCATGAGATTCACTCAATATGCTGAATTTGCTCATATCTCCTCTGTGTGAAAAGGCCTCTGCGTTCTTAGGATTCTTAGGTGACTCTGTTTTCACACAAGTTGTGCTTGTTTTAATTTAGTTTGATTACTTCTAAGTAGACTTAGAAGCTTTTTTCTGCACACCGACAACTAAACTTAACTAAAGTCTGTGAGAATAGACATTTTACATTTATATTAGCAACTGAATGTCACGGCATGCTTAATTTTAATTATTTTTTATGACGTTTATAAATGTGTATTTTATGTGTTTATGACAATGTATTTGTATCTAGAGCTATACTCGTGTGTTTGTTCTGCTCAGCTGGTGGTCCTCCTGCTGCGCGCCGCGGTTGGGCCGGAGGTCATCGTGGTAGAGGACGGTTCCCTGTGCGAAGAGAAGGACCCATGAAGTTTGAGAAAGACTTTGACTTTGAGAGCGCCAATGCTCAGTTCAACAAAGACGAGATTGACAAAGAGTTCCAGAGCAAACTCAAACTGAAAGGTACAAACAGGTTACCAAATATGCAAGATCAGCTGATAAACTACATGTTAGCATACTTTTAAAAAGAGAAAATATATGGTAACACTTTATTTTAAGGTATCCTTGTTACACGTTACATGTACTTACTATTATAATAACAATACATTATGCATAATTACATGCAAGTAACCCAAAGCCAAACCCTAATCCTAACTCTAACCATATAGTAAGTAAATGTAGTCAATTAATATCACTCAGTACTTAAATGTAAAATTACACACAAAATTTACAAAAGTACACACATTCAGTATAGAGCTCAGATTCACAGCAGATGACATTCTCATACTGTAGTCTATAGAAAAATGCAGGTATATTTCTGTGTATTAACTGTATATGTTTGGTCAGATGAGAAGTCCGAGAAAGCTTTGAATGGCGAGGATAAGGGTGATTCTGGGGTCGACTCTCGGAACAACGAAGGAAACGTTGATGAGGAAGATCCTCTCAGACCAAAATGCTACTACGATAAATCCAAATCCTTTTTTGACAACATCTCCTGTGACGACACAAGGTCACATCACATCCAGCACACCTTTAATAATATGAGCCTAAACATTTAATATAAACAAGTTCATAAATCTTGTCATTGTACCTGATTTTAAACAGGAAGGAGAGGTTTGGAGGGTCCGGTTTCCCCCGGTGAGTACAGCAGAAGCCAGCACTTATTGGAAGTAGCCTCAGTTTGTGTAGAAACGTGCAACGAAAAATTTGTAATTTTCATAATTTCATTGTTAAGAGAGAGGAGGCAGACCTGGGCGACGGAGCGGAGGATGAACGCAGAGACGTTTGGCCTCCCGTTGCGGCGGGGCCGCGGAGGCTTCAGAGGTCGCGGTGGCATGGGCTTCAGAGGGGGCCGGGGCCGCGGAGCCGGATGGGGGTCGTTCGGATCTCACCCTGGTGGAAGTGGCTTCAGAGGGGCATTCAGAGGAAGTCAAGGAGGAAGAGAGTTCTCTGATTTTGAATACAGGGTAATGAACGAGTCAAAAATGAATCTCGTGATATACATCCACATTTTATATAAATGTGCTTTATAATATAAATGTATTAGGGATGCACGATATTATCGAACCGATATCGGAATCGGCCGATAATGGCTTGAAATGTAAATATCGGCATCGGCCCGATAAGTTTTGCCGATAAGAGGATTAACTCACATGTGATCAGGGCTGTTGGCCTACTTATAACAAAATGAAAGTAAAATACACAAATATCACTAAGAAACTTGTGTTTCTGAATAAACAAAGCAGTATCAATGTAATAAAATCATGAGTATGTTTTAATTTAAAGGTCAGAACCTATAGCTTACATGAATAAAAAAAAAATCACAAACAGGACCATTGTAAATGAAATGATTTTATATATGCAAATGTATTCATTGTGTAAGTTTTATTTTATTTATTTATTTTTTTTTAATTATGAGCTCTAAAAGATTTTCAGAATTTCTACGACTCTTTTGCCTTAGACCATCTATAAATGTTAAATCTTAAAATAATATTGTAAGGTTACCACTGCATCTTTCTGAAAAAATAAAGAAAAATGCAGCGATTGAGAGAGAGATATATATATAGTTGATTTGTAATTTATTTTTAAAGCTTTCAATGTCATTATAAAATAACTGAATTATTGTTTATTTAATTCTAACAAATACGTTTTTCTTAAACTAACCAAATTAAAAAATGTGTTTATAATTTCCACACAGGAAAGACTTGACTTGATTCCAAACTAAAGGAAATCTATCGGTATCGGCTATCGGCCAAAATGAGTTGAAAAATATTGGCATATAGGATATCGACAAAAATCCAATATCGTGCATCCCTAAAATGTGTGGCGCTTTCCTCTAATAGGGTACAAATTGTTGACCTGTTCTTTTTTTTGTCTAACACTAATAATAATTTGTTTTGTTTATATAGTGCTTTTCCAGTGCTCAAGGACACTTTACAGTAAAGATACAATTAGAAAAGAAAAATATCAATATTATAAGCAAGAATGACATTAGTATAAGTTAATATTAGAAAACAGGACACAATAAGGACCATAAGAATGATAACATTCAGAAAACAAAGAGATGTAGGACATAACTTACAAATGTTAACACTCAGAGAACAGATGAGTTTTAAGAAGTGATATAAATTCGCAGGAGAGAGTTCCATAATTTGGGTTCAGCAGTGCTAAATGGTCTACCCCCCACTGAAGCAAGGTGAGACCGTGGGATACTGAGAAGACCAGAATCAGAGGAGTGTAATGAGCGAGTTAGGCTGTAAGGGAGGATCAGTTCACAGAGATACCAGGGAGCCAGGTTGTGCAACTTTGTTTAAAAGTGAGCAGGAGAATTTTGAATTTAATAATGATATACAACCGGAAGCCAATGGAGATTGAACAAAATGAGTTATGTGAGCAGAGCACTTGGTGTGTGTGTGTGTGAGTAGTCTAACAGCAGAATTTTGAATTTACTGTAACCTGGAAATGGCAGGTAAACCAATGAAAAGGGCATTGCAATAATCAAGGCGGGATGAAACAAAAGCATGGATAATGGTGTCAGCATCTTTAACACTAATGAGACGACGGAGCTGGACAATGCGACATCATTGAAAGAATGCTGGTTTGGTGACAGTAAATATGAGCTTAAAAGGAGAGAGATGAATCAAAAATAACAGAGATTTTTAACGGTACAAGATGATCTAATAAGAGTACCAGCTATCTCACAAAAAGAGTCATCAGGAATGTTTCTAGTGAGTGATGGGGGTGCAACAATAATGATAATGTTTAGTTAAAAAGAAAAAATCATGCTTAGTTAAAAATGAGAGGTTAGACAATTTTTTATTTTATTTCATGTAAGCAGATATTTTGTCAATTTGAGTGGATAGAGTAGGCCTACAGAGTATATTTGAATGTCATCAGCCTATAAATGGTAATAAAAGTCATGTCAGTGCAAGTGAGTAGTCTAGCAGCAGAATTTTGAATTTACTGTAACCTGGAAATGGCAGGTAAACCAATGAAAAGGGCATTGCAATAATCAAGGCGGGATGAAACAAAAGCATGGATAATGGTGTCAGCATCTTTAACACTAATGAGACGACGGAGCTGGACAATGCGACATCATTGAAAGAATGCTGGTTTGGTGACAGTAAATATGAGCTTAAAAGGAGAGAGATGAATCAAAAATAACAGAGATTTTTAACGGTACAAGATGATCTAATAAGAGTACCAGCTATCTCACAAAAAGAGTCATCAGGAATGTTTCTAGTGAGTGATGGGGGTGCAACAATAATGATAATGTTTAGTTAAAAAGAAAAAATCATGCTTAGTTAAAAATGAGAGGTTAGACAATTTTTTATTTTATTTCATGTAAGCAGATATTTTGTCAATTTGAGTGGATAGAGTAGGCCTACAGAGTATATTTGAATGTCATCAGCCTATAAATGGTAATAAAAGTCATGTCAGTGCAAGATTTGATGCAGGGGGTAGTATGTAAATAAAAAATAATAGTGGGCCAAGAACAGATCCCTGGGGGACACCTTGCTTCAAATGGGCAGTAGGGGAGCTAAAATTTTGGGTTTAGATTTTGGCCCACCTAACTTGAGCACCTCGAATGTATCCAACTAATAAAACCAAAATATCCAACGATATAACTTTTCCCACAATTAACTGAATTTACATTCCACAGATTAATTTACTCTAAAAGAGTGTGCAACCCCGTTATCGCATGATTCTCCCACTATTTAACAATGAGGTGCTCCTTTTAATTGACATCATGGAAGTCGCATCGTTTGGTCAGATCTTTCTGCAGAATGGTGCACAGAAAAATGATCGCCGTTTTTTTTTTTTGTTTGTTTACTCGTTGGGATGATAACATTTATGTAGCACAGCCATTCAGCAAATTCACCAAAGTTATAAGAAAGTGTTCTTTAATTAATGGGAAATAAGTACAATAACTATAAACCAAAGAATCAGCTGTGAAAATATAAAAAAATTATGTATCTTGGGGGGAAAAAATCTAAATTATACACATTATAAATTACTTGGTTTTTAGATTTATTTTTTTGTAGCTATTTACTTTTTCTCTCTCCATTTGTTTCTCTAGAAGGATAACAAAATCGCTGCATAGGGATGAGAGGAAGTGGATCCAGAAGACCTGATTTGTGTGGGAACTGCATTTCAGGGCACATGTTTTGCTGAGAACGAGGAGATAAACGTACGTCTTGTAAATCTGTCACCAGCACTGGGGTTCGACTGCTTGAAACCTGGATATTAATGAAACACCTGCTCCATTTCTTCCTGAGGAGTGGAACACATACTATTTTTTGAATTGTTAATTTGAGAAGAATCTCTCCAGATGGTTTCAAATATATTATGATTTCTGAGGGACTTACTTTTCCTTAGTTTGTTGACCTTCAATGCTCAACCTGAATTTGATCTTCTGCTGCTTACAGCTAACAGATTATAATCTCAAACAATGCATCGTGATGGTTCTGATCACTGAATGAGCTTTATTTTTGACTTGTTTGCTATAAAGTATCTTAGTGTATTTAGCATCAAAATAGACTGCCTGGAACTCAGTTATACATAGTTATATTTTTCTAACGTAATTTCATTCAACCTCAAACATCACTATTCCTATTCCTGCAGTAAGTAGATTTTTCTTTTTCTTTTTAATATATATAAACTAGTACGTTGGACGTAGATTTCTTTGGATGTATCGATCCCTTGTAAGAGGTCTGTAGTTTCTAGTGAGGTTTCTCATCAGGGCAAGCGCTTCAAGACGTTTCACTAAAGGATATTTTAGATATAATGGAGAAAAACACAGAAATGCAGTCTTTAGGGAAACGGTTCCTTACGAATATGAAATAGCACAACTTTAAATGACACGATGTGGTCAACCAGTGCAAAGCGACCTCTGTGATCTGTTTATATATTCTGTGGGTTTGATTTATATTTGATGAGGTCCACTTTGCAGTGTGTAGCTCTTTGTAGCAGATGTTTACCGATAAGTGAACGTCCATCTTTACTAAGGAAATAATGCTACTCTGTGAGTCTACAGAAACCTATGCTGCGGCTACTTTGACGATGCATTCTTGCCACTTTTGAGCTTCTACCGCTAACAATTATATGCCTGTCCTTCAACATTCTTCACCTCATAAAACATCAGGTGAAACAGGCATGTCACACTGAGCCTAGAGCTGGCTGGAAGATTATTCAATAGCACTGCTTCCCAGTGGGTGGTTTCTTCTGTTTCTGTCTTTAATGTGAGCGAAAGCTGGACCGTTGAAAAGCCACAATGTGTTGTGTTCTGTAATGCAGATGCTGTTTATCTTTTCCCATCGCTCCTCGTTCAGCCGCGGTGCGTTTTATAGCCACTGACTGCACTAGCATGATGTCATAGGGTCATGTGACCTCATGCACATTGTGATGTCATAGCCACACCTACGCATCGCTCAAGATGTCACTTCAGCCGCGTTTTGATTGGATACATTTCATTTTGTAACCAAATTCACATTATACTCGCAGTGGAATAAGTAAAATGCTGCGATTTAAAGTCGTTTTTTTTTTTTATAGATTTATAACTGAAGTTGAAGGTTTGATATTTTAACTGGCCAGTTTTTCATCTCTCCGTTCGCTTCAGATTGGATTGTGTGGCGTATGGCTGTGACAGCACTGCAAAAATGGTTTCGTTTTGTTAAATGTTTGTTTAAACGGTTGGGATCGGTGGGTCAGTTGATAACGAAATAAACTGTTTTCAGATTATAGCGTGTATTAAAGTCCAAGTTTGTAAGACGCAGAACATTTTGAGTTGTGGATCTTGTGTGAATATCCTTTTGCACTTGTCAAGCTCTTAAATTCAGAGCTGCTTTATTCCGGTAATAAACGTTCATTTGTATCTGACTAAAGTGAATCTTCATCTGAAGCACATGGACATGATTTAATTAGGGCTTCATAATTAACTCCTCAATAGGAAAAAAATAATAAACATCCATGTTGTCCTAAAATATAACTTTTTTTTTATATATTCCTATATAATTATTAGGAGCGTTAGGGTATTATTAGTTTGTTGACTTGATTCCAGAGTTTTCTTTAGAGGCTGTGTGTTAGTGTAAATTCCAGCGGTGTGTTTGTTCAGTGTTGGAACCGTGACACTCGCGTATAAACGTGTGTGTGTGTGTGTATATATATATATATATATATACTCGTCACAAACCACCGATCTTGGAGATGCTTGTGAGGCAAATGCTGTTCTGGAAATGTCTTGTGATGAGCACCAAATCCTTCCATCAGGGTCGACACGCTGTCCTTGTGAACCCCGGCATGGAATCTGTTCACGACTACATGTAAAGAGCTTTTTACTAGATGCAAGAATAAACTGTTTACTATCTGTTATGCGATTACATTTTTTGGGTTGAGTGTTTGTGCTCCATACATTAGTGTGAACGGAGTATTATTTTTTTCAGGCATGAAAATGTAGTTTACATGATGTACAAGAAATGCAATTAGTTGAACGGAAGACGACTTGCATAAGAAAATAATAATTTACTCGCCCTCAAATTGTTCCAAACCTGTATGAGTGTTTTTTTGTGTGCGTGTATGGTTACCCATATTTTTCAAAGTATCTTTTTGTGTTCAACAAAATTATGACATTTTCATTTCTGGGTCAATTATCCCTTTAAGTGCATATTTACACGTAATATCACAATTGCCTCTATTTTTGTTTTATTTATTTTTTTAGTAAATGTGTACTGAAGGATTTATAAATATAATTTTCTAATTGCATATTTGTAATGGTAAAGTTGCAACTTAGTATATTTAAAATATTATAACTTTAAATGTAATGGTGAATTGAAGTAAATTATAAAAAAGTATCTTAGTGTATTTAAAATGTGTTAACCCCTTAACTGTCACCGTCCCACCTGTGGGACGTTTGGCGCTCTATTTCTTTTGTTGTTGTCAAATCTTTTAGTAATCATCATTTGAAAGCTTAGAAGCCCAAGATTCATCCTGTGAAAACTATTTTGAAAGCAGACTTTGCGTTACCATGGAAATGGTACTTTAAAATCTTTTGGCGGTCTCCTCCCTAATTGCCTCTATTTTTGTTTTATTTATTTTTTTAGTAAATGTGTACTGAAGGATTTATAAATATAATTTTCTAATTGCATATTTGTAATGGTAAAGTTGAAACTTAGTATATTTAAAATATTATAACTTTAAATGTAATGGTGAATTGAAGTAAATTATAAAAAAGTATCTTAAAGTGTATTTAAAATGTGTTAACCCCTTAACTGTCACCGTCCCACCTGTGGGACGTTTGGCGCTCTATTTCTTTTGTTGTTGTCAAATCTTTTAGTAATCATCATTTGAAAGCTTAGAAGCCCAAGATTCATCCTGTGAAAACTATTTTGAAAGCAGACTTTGCGTTACCATGGAAATGGTACTTTAAAATCTTTTGGCGGTCTCCTCCCCTTTAGTGGGCAGTGTCATATTACAAAATACATTACGGTCTTTTAGAATCAAACCTTTTTATTATCGACAAAACGCATATCATCGGAACGGTCTGAGTCTCAGGATTCCATATTTGGTGGTTATTTTAAGATAAAAAAAATTTTTATGCATTTTTCTGTCACAAATGTCTAGATTTCTCTGTCAATATTACTTCTAAGGCGTTTGTATGGCACCCGGTGGCTGTTTGTGGTATAACGCCCTAAATAAAATCTCACAGGAACCTTAATTTTTTCATATCAACTTCAAATTTGGAACATGACTTATTTCGACATAAGGCTATAATTTTATACCAATTTTAGAGTAAAACCTGATATGTAAAATATTTATTATATATAAAATAAAATGCCTATGCATGCCTATTTTAAAAAATGGGGGGTGACAGTTAAGGGTTTTAAGAAACTAAAATGTACTTAAGTGGCCTTTTATGTCAGTAATATTATATTTTCTGCAAGTACATTTAAAAAAAAATAGACAATGAGTAGAAGTATGAATATGAAGTATACCACAAGTGCACATACGATACAATTAAGTGCATCGTTTTTGTTCACAACGACTAGCTTTCAAAAGTTACTCTAAAATCTAAAAATGGATTAATACGTCATATTAAGTAAACCCCAATAACACTGTCAGAAAATAAATGAATAAAATAGAAAGGTACAAACAGTGCATATTTGTTCATAAATGGTAATAATATCACCCATCACCCCCCTGAGAGTGTGCACAATATGTTTGTGATTGTTTGGTTCTATCTAATGGAGACATTAAATCCCTAAACCTCAAAACATCCATCCACAATGAAATAAATGTGAATCATAAAAAAGCACGCCATATTGTTGAACAATATCAACTTTCACATAAAGTATCAAAAATGTCAAATGTATTTCAAAATGTAATTAAAAATGCATGGTCTATATTACACAACAGCCTTCTGACCTCCTCAGTCAGTGCAGTGTCACGGTGGGCGGGGCTACGCAGGAGTCGCTGTCATCGGGGTGGGCGTGTCGCAGTCGCGGTGGGCGTGGCTGTCAGGATTGGTCATTGGACTTCCTCCTCAGGCTTCTGCGCGCTGAGCGAGTCACATCAGCAGCTTTTGGGCCGAAGCACAGCGAGGTTTATTTCATCATGGAGCTCACCAGCGACCCGAACTACCGCAAACTGGAGCAATGGTACAAGTCCAGCGCCGGAAACCTGAACATGAGGCAGATGTTCGACGCAGAGCAGGACAGATTCGACACGTTCAGGTGAAACACGCATCTAACGCGCGCGCGAGCTCTGCGACACACTAACACTGGCTTTTCGTCTGGTCTTCCTCGGCAGCAGCACAATTCATATGATAGCATCTTCATTTAATATCAGGACATATATATATGTGCGCATATCGTTACATTTAGCGTTACATGGCCGCCTGGATTTCCAGGTTGATGTTGCAAGGTTATTACCACATCAGGCCAAGAGTCTCGAGCTCCAGGTTCCGCCCTCTGCGCTGCTGCACCTGCTCTATATCTTCACTTACACTCATATAAACGCACTGCTGGTATGATGAACTGTTCGTCTTTGCTTTAAAACAGTGAACATTGCCACGCTGTCAGCTAGACGCATAACAAGGTCATTGGTCAACGATCATGTGTGTTTGAGCTCTGCGCGCACGCTAACACTGCTCTTATGTGGCAGCATATTAATAGGAGTTTCTTTTATGACTCTTTCATTAAATGCACATTACCAGGCACTTCTCAAGTGCACTCACTGCTTCTGCAATCTCTTAAGGGAGTATCACGTCCTCTGCTGCGATACTTCTGTGTTTATATGTTGCATATTTACAATAGTCTGTTCGTATGAGAGTGCATTAGCTGTTGTAGGTTAAATTCTGATGTATTAAGTGTTCATAAAAGTCTGTAGTATGTATTTATTCTCAGAAGAGTGTTGGCCAGCAGAGGACGCTATAGCAGCATGTTGTACGTGCTCTTTTGCACTCTCTCTCTCACACACACACACACACACATACATACACACACGTCTGGTTTGCTATCCTTGTGGGGACTCTCCATAGGCGTAATGGTTTTTATACTGTACAGACCGTATATTCTATTGCCCTACACCAACCCTACCCCTAAACCTACCCCTCACAGGAGACTTTGTGCATTTTTAGATTTTCAAAAAACTTCATTCTGTGTGATTTATTAGCTTGTTTACCCGTGGGGACCACAATTTAGGTCCCCACCGTGACACGAGTCCCCATGAGTCTGTGTGTATTCAGATTTAAGTCCCCACCAGAATAGAAAAACGGGTACACACTCACACACACTCACTCTCACTCACTCACTCACTCTCACTCACACTCTCACACACACTCACACTCTCACACACACACACACACACACACACTCACAAACATACACAC
>NW_015506584.1:126288-126950 GCF_001515645.1 Sinocyclocheilus grahami
TCTCTCTCTCTCTCTCTCACTCCCTCACACACACACACACACACACACTCTCACTCACTCACACTCTCTCTCTCAATCCCTCACTCACTCACTCACTCACACTCTCTCTCTCCCTCACTCACACACACACACACACACTCACTCTCACTCACACGCACTCACACTCTCTCTCACTCACTCTCACACACACACACACACTCTCTCCCTCTCTCTCTCACTCCCTCACTCACACACTCTCACTCACACTCTCTCTCTCTCTCTCACTCACTCCCTCACTCACACACACTCTCACTCCCTCACTCTCTCTCTCTCACTCCCTCACTCACACACTCTCACTCTCTCTCTCCCTCTCTCTCTCTCACTCCCTCACTCACACACTCTCACTCTCTCTCTCCCTCTCTCTCTCTCACTCCCTCACTCACACACACACTCACACACTCTCTCTCTCTCTCTCACACACTCTCTCTCTCTCTCCCTCACTCTCTCTCTCTCACTCCCTCACTCACACACATTCTCTCACACACTCTCACTCTCTCTCTCTCTCACTCCCTCACTCACACACTCTCACTCTCTCTCTCCCTCTCTCTCACTCACACACACACACACACATTCTCACACACTCTCTCTCTCTCTCACTCTCTCACTCACACACACACACACAC
>NW_015506584.1:127301-153938 GCF_001515645.1 Sinocyclocheilus grahami
CACTCACTCACACACACACCCTCACTCTCCCTCTCTCTCTCTCTCTCTCTCTCTCTCCCTCTCTCTCTCTCTCTCTCTCACTCCCCCACACACACACACACACTCTCACTCACTCTCTCTCTCCCTCACTCCCTCACTCTCACTCACTCTCTCTCTCCCTCACTCCCTCACTCACACTCTCTCCCTCACTCTCTCTCTCACTCCCTCACACACTCTCTCTCTCACTCCCTCACACACTCTCTCTCTCTCTCCCTCACTCTCTCCCTCACTCTCTCTCTCACTCCCTCACTCACACACACTCTCACACACACTCACACTCTCTCTCTCTCTCTCTCTCTCTCTCTCCCCCTCACTCTCTCTCTCACTCCCTCACACACACACTCTCTCACTCACTCTCTCTCTCTCTCCCTCACTCTCTCTCTCACTCCCTCACTCACACACACTCTCACACACATTCTCTCTCTCTCTCTCTCTCTCTCTCACTCCCTCACTCTCTCTCTCTCTCTCTCACTCCCTCACTCACACACACATTCTCTCACACACTCTCACTCTCTCACACACACACACCACAGAGACGAATCAGTGCGTGAATTATACTGAACGTGTGGTGTGTGAATAGTAACACATTTTATATTCATTCACCATATTTAAATCTAATATAGTTCGGATTAATTTGATTTAAGTTTAGATCAGGATAGATCAGGAATTTAAATTGTGAGGAGAAGAATAACAATTTAAAAAATATTTGAAAAATATTTATTTGAGTGTAATTAAATTTCGAGAGTAATGTGGCATTGCTGCAATTCGAGCCTCACTGCTTAAAATAACAGTGTGATGGGCCTAATACATTTTCTCAAATGACTCGTTTAGCTTTCCTCGTCTGTTTAATTCATTTTCCCAGTCTAAACTTCACTAAGGTCTTCTCACTTGTGTATATACTAGGCTTGAATGATGTTCTTGGATTATCCGTGTTGTACATGAAGAAAAATGCAACAAATCCAGCTTTTGTATATCCTAATGATGTGTGTGATTTGTCTTCTGAGCAGTTTACAGCTGACGACAGAGGATGGAGACATTCTGCTGGATTACTCTAAGAATCTCATCAATGAAGAAGTCCTGCGCATGCTCTTCGACATGGTACGGTCCACAATCTTCACATCAGAATAATTTCTTCATAAAATCAGAGTAAAGAGTGTTAGTGTTAAACAGCAGTACAGGAGCGGAGCTGTTACTGTAATCTCAAACTCCTCATCAGAAGCGTGTGTGTGTGTGTTTGTCCATCTCCAGATGTTAATTGGCTTAATGCATGTGTCCTTAAAGCTGCTACTACTGAGAATAGAATGGATGAATCCCTAATGATGTGTGTGATTTGTCTTCTGAGCAGTTTACAGCTGACGACAGAGGATGGAGACATTCTGCTGGATTACTCTAAGAATCTCATTAATGAAGAAGTCCTGCGCATGCTCTTCGACATGGTACGGTCCACAATCTTCACATCAGAATAATTTCTTCATAAAATCAGAGTAAAGAGTGTTAGTGTTAAACAGCAGTACAGGAGCGGAGCTGTTACTGTAATCTCAAACTCCTCATCAGAAGCGTGTGTGTGTTTGTCCATCTCCAGATGTTAATTGGCTTAATGCATGTGTCCTTAAAGCTGCTACTACTGAGAATAGAATGGATGAATCTGGTTAACCGTATCACTGGGACACACGGGGCCTGTGTGTGGTGTAATGTTTAAGTAGTTTTAGCTTTAAGTTGGCGCTTGTCTGCAGCAAAAGTATACTTGTATGCATAATTTGGCAGCGCAAACATGGGAGCAATGAATAATCTTGCAGTTATGATAAAGTTAGAATTGCTAGATTGCGAGATATAAACTCAGAAATCTGACTTTTCTCGCAATTCAGAGTTTACATCTCACAATTCTGTCTTTACATCTTGCAATTCCAACATTACATCTCACAATTCTGACTTTACATCTCACAATTCTGACTTTACATCTCACAATTCTGACTTTACATCTCACAATTCTGACTTTACATCTCACAATTCTGACTTTACATCTCACAATTCTGACTTTACATCTCACAATTCTGACTTTACATCTCACAATTCTGACTTTACATCTCACAATTCTGACTTTACATCTCACAATTCTGACTTTACATCTCACAATTCTGACTTTACATCTCACAATTCTGACTTTACATCTCACAATTCTGACTTTACATCTCACAATTCTGACTTTACATCTCACAATTCTGACTTTACATCTCACAATTCTGACTTTACATCTCACAATTCTGACTTTACATCTCACAATTCTGACTTTACATCTCACAATTCTGACTTTACATCTCACAATTCTGACTTTACATCTCACAATTTCACAAATAAATCTCACAATTCTGAATTCTTTCTTAGAATTCCGACTTTGCGCCTCACAATTCCGATTTTGGGTCTCACAATTCCGACTTTGCGTCTCACGATTCCGATTTTACGTCCTCACGATTCCGACTTTGCGTCACACGATTCTGACTTTGCGTCACACGATTCTGACTTTGCGTCTCACGATTCCGACTTTGCGTCTTTTGCGTCACACGATTCCGGCTTTGCGTCACACGATTCCGACTTTGCGTCACACGATTCTGACTTTGCGTCTCACGATTCCGACTTTGCGTCTCACGATTCCGACTTTGCGTCTTTTGCATCACACGATTCCGATTTTGCGTCTAACAGTTCCGACTTTGCGTCTCACGATTCCGACTTTGCGTCTTTTGCGTCACACGATTCCGATTTTGCGTCTAACAGTTCCGACTTTGCGTCACACGATTCCGACTTTGCGTCTGACGATTCCGACTTTGCGTCTAACAGTTCAGCGTTTACATCTCGCAATTCCAACATATCTTGCAGTTCCAAGTTTACATCCCGCAATTTCAACTTTCTCACAATTCCTACTATACATCTTTTTCTCAGAATTGGATTAGAGTTTATATTGGATTGAGCTTTAGTTGCCATCACAGCTCATATTTAACCTGACTCAGTAGTACTTCACTTCAGTACTCTCTTCAGCCAATCAAAGTAGAGATTGTGAAACTGTATCACTCTAATGCAGCACATTTCTTACAGTAATCGCAGCAGCACACAAAGCACAATTGGTGTTTGTATAGTTCTTCGTATGTATGTTTACACAAGTTCTGAGTCACATTAACCGTTTTTTTTCCCTGTCTCATCATGATTAGGCACGATCGGTGGGCGTTGAAGCTGCCAGAGAGAAGATGTTTGCTGGAGAAAAGATCAATTTCACTGAGGTAATAACACATTTCACTGAGAATTAACTTGAGCTTGATTTTAGGTTGAAATTGCAAGGCATGTTCCTTCTAGAATTTGGTTCTGTGTAAGTTCCACTTCCATCTTCTCTAAATTTCTATTGGCACATTGCAGAACGTTCTGTTAAAATCCTCAGTTTCCTCTTTAACTCACTGGCTGTCCTGAAACTACAGCATGTAATGTCTCTTTTGTGGCTCATGGTATGAAACATGTCAATAAAAAAGGGAGCATTGCTGCTATTATTATATATTTTCATAGTTGCTATATATTATATGCGTGTTGGTTTGCAGGGTCGTGCTGTTCTCCACACCGCCCTGAGGAACCGCTCGAACACCCCCATCATGGTGGAAGGTAAAGACGTGATGCCGGATGTGAACCGAGTCCTGGAGCAGATGAAGGGCTTTTGCCATGTGAGTGAACATGCGTGTAACAACCCACTCGGTTATAGAACACGTTGTTTTTTTTTTGTTTGTTTTTTTTTGGATTTTCACTTATTAAAGGTGTACTGAAGTGCCTTGAAACACGCACCGTTATTTTATGTATTGGCGTCAGTTTAACTGAAACAGGAAGACAAGGCTGGACATAACAAGCAGGCCCGCCCCCTTTTTTAAATAGCCAATAGCGTTCGTTTATATCACAGCTTTGGCTAGAGCCCTTGAGCTCGGTAAAGCCACATTTGACAGGGTATGACAGCCACAATCTCTTATTTATAAATTTATAGTATTTACTTATTTTACATGGGTACAAGTAGTACTACGTTTATTGCATTTAAAGTAATAATATATAATTAATTGATCGTTCATTTCAAAGACAGCTGACTATGAAAATTCCTGAAAACTGACATTGCGTATGTGTGTGTTATTTTGCAGAGAGTGCGCAGTGGCGAGTGGAAAGGCTTCAGTGGTAAAGCCATCACTGATGTTGTGAACATTGGCATTGGTGGTTCTGACTTGGTGAGATTACCATGAGTTTCCTGAGATCCAGTGGATGTTTACACAGTGTTATTTTGCAGAGAGTGCGCAGTGGCGAGTGGAAAGGCTTCAGTGGTAAAGCCATCACTGATGTTGTGAACATTGGCATTGGTGGTTCTGACTTGGTGAGATTACCATGAGTTTCCTGAGATCCAGTGGATGTTTACACATCATAATTGACCAATAAAAGAGATTTGGCTGTTGCTTAGACTGATCCAAGAGTAACTGAAGTGGAATAAAACTGTCTGTTATAGTCAGTCACAATTATCATACTAAGTTTTGCCTGATTCTGGACTGAAATGGCAGTAAATACTGTTAGACAGTTGTTTTATACTGACGGCTAGGACTCATCGAGTCAAGTCTTTTTATCACGAACAATACTTGTGTAATGTTTGGAATAGCATTTATTATGTTTCGTTTTGTTCTTCAGGGTCCTCTGATGGTGACTGAAGCTCTGAAGCCGTACTCTAAAGGAGGACCCAACGTCTGGTTCGTCTCTAATATTGATGGCACGCACATGGCCAAGACCCTCGCCCAGCTCAACACTGAGACCACCCTCTTCATCATCGCATCCAAGGTAAAGAAAACAATGTTGTACAGTACTGTAGTGTTCATTTACACTTATATTAAACAAAACTGGTAATGCAAAGTAAACTGGTTACTGTAAAGTACTACATTTCTTAATGTATTTTGTTTTTTAGACATTCACCACCCAAGAGACCATCACTAATGCTGAGACGGCCAAAGAATGGTTCCTCCGGGCCGCTAAAGATGTTAGTACCTTTACTGCTGTAACTGTCTATAAAAAGATTAAATTCGGTGCGCTACATTATAGATGGTTGTCTGCTAGTCTCATTCAGCATTTTGTGTATTTTCAGACATCTGCTGTGGCTAAACACTTTGTGGCTCTTTCCACAAATGCAGTAAGTACAGGGTTATGTCAGCTGTATGATATTTTCGATATAAAATCATATATTTATAAAAAGTTACATGAATTTCCTGTCTCCTCACCAGCCAAAAGTCAAGGACTTTGGTATCGACACCAAAAACATGTTTGAGTTTTGGGATGTAAGTATTCCGTGCATTATAATCTATTATTGCACGAGAATGGAAATCTTCGTTTTGATTAACTGAAAATATGCCTGAACGTGTAAATGACAATGCATGATTGCCAGTAATATTTGACTACTCTGCCATGTTCCTGAATTAGCATATTGCTTCTCAAAGCCCAGACTGTTTCTCTGATCCTGAATGCTCATGTTTTAGTGGGTCGGCGGGCGCTACTCGCTGTGGTCAGCTATCGGTTTGTCCATTGCACTGCACATAGGTACGTCTGCTGTATGAACAGTCCTATAGGCCTGAAACATGTATGTGAACGCAAATGCTTCTAGCTATGCAACTTTGATTTGGTGTGTTTTGGTTGTTGTACATAAAATCAGAATGCAATTCAAGTACGTTTTGCATTCTCTGCATTGCCAGAGGGGGCGCTATAACAGGTATTCCGTATTAGCATAACCAGATTTTCAATTTGTTCTTTCAGGTCAACTATGTCATTCAGGTCAACTTCAGGTCATTAGCAACCATAGAGAGAACTTGAGTTAACTAGATAAATTGGTTTAAATTCAACAATAAATCTCAATAGTCTCCATTTACGTTCTGAATCCATGTTCCTGGTCCTACTGTGAATGATTCATCATTGTTATTCCCAAAAATATGGTTTGTTTTGGTAGTTAGGTTCTGGTTAGGTTTATTTGGTAATCAAGCTCTGGCCAAACATTCACATTTATGTACTTATATAGAGTATGTTTCTGGACTAACTTCTGCCTGAACCAAATTCGAAAGGCTGCTAATGCATCATTTTAGACTATTAGCACTCATAGACTATTTACACACTTTTTTTTTTTTGTCTGTAAATGATCCAGTTACTTTATTCATTGTCGTCTTATAGGTTTTGACAGTTTTGAGCAGCTTCTAGCTGGAGCTCACTGGATGGTAAGCACAACTGTAGTATGCCAGGATACAAGATAAGCATTACTGTACCAAACTGTCTACCTCAGGAGCGTCTGAAAGTTCGTGTTTCTGGGAGTAACCGCTCTGTACTCTTTCTGTTAGGATAACCACTTCCGCTCGGCTCCTCTGGAGCAGAACGCCCCGGTCATACTGGCCCTGCTCGGTGTCTGGTACGTCAACTTCTTCCAGGCCGAGACACATGCTCTCTTGCCCTACGACCAGTACATGCACCGCTTCGCTGCGTACTTCCAGCAGGTTGGTCTGAGGAGGTTCTAGGAAAGGACTTCATTGTTTCTTATAACTGGACACTTTGTTGAGTTGTTGGTGATTTTTCAGGGAGACATGGAGTCCAACGGGAAGTACATCACCAAGTCTGGCACTCGTGTGAATTACCACACTGGACCTATTGTATGGGGGGAACCAGGAACCAACGGACAGCATGCCTTCTACCAGCTCATTCACCAGGGTCTGTGATCCTAACCCTCCCCTGTGGACTAGTTCCTAGTTTAATTGGCATACTAATGCCCATTTGTAACGTGTTTATCACAACCGATCTTAATCTCCGCAGGCACTCGCTTGATTCCGGCTGATTTCCTCATTCCTGCTCAGAGTCCGCATCCTATCAGAGATAATCTGCATCATAAGGTACGCCCACGGTCTACGTGGTTCAGGACACGTCTTTGTTTTCTGGTTCTCTTGGGCATCTGATGCCCCAGATGTTATTTCATGTTATTTGAGCCGTGTTTGTCTAAGTGTTACATCTCGTTTCATAAATCCGGTAGATCCTGATGGCGAACTTCCTGGCGCAGACGGAGGCTCTGATGAGGGGAAAGACCACTGAAGAGGCCAAGAAGGAGCTCCAGGGTGCTGGGATGTCTGGAGATGCACTGGAAAAACTCTTGCCCCATAAAGTGAGTGGTTCTTTACTTGAAAACCAAGTGTCGATACACAATCCTTTGTATCTAAACAGGAACTGTAGCCTGGTGGTTAGTGGACATGCATTGACAAATGCACTTCAGATTTTTGTTTAAATATACAAAAGCATTGCCAAGATTCGCCTTAAGCAGGGGTAGCCAACCCTGCTCCTGGAAGAGCTCTTGAAAATTACAGGCAGGAGTGTTGAAGCCGGCTTGGGATTGCAGGAAAATAGCTCTCTTTAGGAGCAGGGTTTTCTACCCCTAGCAAAAAGAGTGTTTCCCAACCCTGTTCCTGGAGGCACTCCAAACTCGCCAAAATCACATGGTAGATGCTTCCTTTGAAAAAATATTTTATTTGCGTTCGTTTATATCACAGCTTTGGCTAGAGCCCTTGAGCTCGGTAAAGCCACATTTGACAGGGTATGACAGCCACAATCTCTTATTTATAAATTTATAGTATTTACTTATTTTACATGGGTACAAGTAGTACTACGTTTATTGCATTTAAAGTAATAATATATAATTAATTGATCGTTCATTTCAAAGACAGCTGACTATGAAAATTCCTGAAAACTGACATTGCGTATGTGTGTGTTATTTTGCAGAGAGTGCGCAGTGGCGAGTGGAAAGGCTTCAGTGGTAAAGCCATCACTGATGTTGTGAACATTGGCATTGGTGGTTCTGACTTGGTGAGATTACCATGAGTTTCCTGAGATCCAGTGGATGTTTACACCTCATAATTGACCAATAAAAGAGATTTGGCTGTTGCTTAGACTGATCCAAGAGTAACTGAAGTGGAATAAAACTGTCTGTTATAGTCAGTCACAATTATCATACTAAGTGTTGCCTGATTCTGGACTGAAATGGCAGTAAATACTGTTAGACAGTTGTTTTATACTGACGGCTAGGACTCATCGAGTCAAGTCTTTTTATCACGAACAATACTTGTGTAATGTTTGGAATAGCATTTATTATGTTTCGTTTTGTTCTTCAGGGTCCTCTGATGGTGACTGAAGCTCTGAAGCCGTACTCTAAAGGAGGACCCAACGTCTGGTTCGTCTCTAATATTGATGGCACGCACATGGCCAAGACCCTCGCCCAGCTCAACACTGAGACCACCCTCTTCATCATCGCATCCAAGGTAAAGAAAACAATGTTGTACAGTACTGTAGTGTTCATCATAATTGACCAATAAAAGAGATTTGGCTGTTGCTTAGACTGATCCAAGAGTAACTGAAGTGGAATAAAACTGTCTGTTATAGTCAGTCACAATTATCATACTAAGTTTTGCCTGATTCTGGACTGAAATGGCAGTAAATACTGTTAGACAGTTGTTTTATACTGACGGCTAGGACTCATCGAGTCAAGTCTTTTTATCACGAACAATACTTGTGTAATGTTTGGAATAGCATTTATTATGTTTCGTTTTGTTCTTCAGGGTCCTCTGATGGTGACTGAAGCTCTGAAGCCGTACTCTAAAGGAGGACCCAACGTCTGGTTCGTCTCTAATATTGATGGCACGCACATGGCCAAGACCCTCGCCCAGCTCAACACTGAGACCACCCTCTTCATCATCGCATCCAAGGTAAAGAAAACAATGTTGTACAGTACTGTAGTGTTCATTTACACTTATATTAAACAAAACTGGTAATGCAAAGTAAACTGGTTACTGTAAAGTACTACATTTCTTAATGTATTTTGTTTTTTAGACATTCACCACCCAAGAGACCATCACTAATGCTGAGACGGCCAAAGAATGGTTCCTCCGGGCCGCTAAAGATGTTAGTACCTTTACTGCTGTAACTGTCTATAAAAAGATTAAATTCGGTGCGCTACATTATAGATGGTTGTCTGCTAGTCTCATTCAGCATTTTGTGTATTTTCAGACATCTGCTGTGGCTAAACACTTTGTGGCTCTTTCCACAAATGCAGTAAGTACAGGGTTATGTCAGCTGTATGATATTTTCGATATAAAATCATATATTTATAAAAAGTTACATGAATTTCCTGTCTCCTCACCAGCCAAAAGTCAAGGACTTTGGTATCGACACCAAAAACATGTTTGAGTTTTGGGATGTAAGTATTCCGTGCATTATAATCTATTATTGCACGAGAATGGAAATCTTTGTTTTGATTAACTGAAAATATGCCTGAACGTGTAAATGACAATGCATGATTGCCAGTAATATTTGACTACTCTGCCATGTTCCTGAATTAGCATATTGCTTCTCAAAGCCCAGACTGTTTCTCTGATCCTGAATGCTCATGTTTTAGTGGGTCGGCGGGCGCTACTCGCTGTGGTCAGCTATCGGTTTGTCCATTGCACTGCACATAGGTACGTCTGCTGTATGAACAGTCCTATAGGCCTGAAACATGTATGTGAACGCAAATGCTTCTAGCTATGCAACTTTGATTTGGTGTGTTTTGGTTGTTGTACATAAAATCAGAATGCAATTCAAGTACGTTTTGCATTCTCTGCATTGCCAGAGGGGGCGCTATAACAGGTATTCCGTATTAGCATAACCAGATTTTCAATTTGTTCTTTCAGGTCAACTATGTCATTCAGGTCAACTTCAGGTCATTAGCAACCATAGAGAGAACTTGAGTTAACTAGATAAATTGGTTTAAATTCAACAATAAATCTCAATAGTCTCCATTTACGTTCTGAATCCATGTTCCTGGTCCTACTGTGAATGATTCATCATTGTTATTCCCAAAAATATGGTTTGTTTTGGTAGTTAGGTTCTGGTTAGGTTTATTTGGTAATCAAGCTCTGGCCAAACATTCACATTTATGTACTTATATAGAGTATGTTTCTGGACTAACTTCTGCCTGAACCAAATTCGAAAGGCTGCTAATGCATCATTTTAGACTATTAGCACTCATAGACTATTTACACTTTTTTTTTGTCTGTAAATGATCCAGTAACTTTATTCATTGTCGTCTTATAGGTTTTGACAGTTTTGAGCAGCTTCTAGCTGGAGCTCACTGGATGGTAAGCACAACTGTAGTATGCCAGGATACAAGATAAGCATTACTGTACCAAACTGTCTACCTCAGGAGCGTCTGAAAGTTCGTGTTTCTGGGAGTAACCGCTCTGTACTCTTTCTGTTAGGATAACCACTTCCGCTCGGCTCCTCTGGAGCAGAACGCCCCGGTCATACTGGCCCTGCTCGGTGTCTGGTACGTCAACTTCTTCCAGGCCGAGACACATGCTCTCTTGCCCTACGACCAGTACATGCACCGCTTCGCTGCGTACTTCCAGCAGGTTGGTCTGAGGAGGTTCTAGGAAAGGACTTCATTGTTTCTTATAACTGGACACTTTGTTGAGTTGTTGGTGATTTTTCAGGGAGACATGGAGTCCAACGGGAAGTACATCACCAAGTCTGGCACTCGTGTGAATTACCACACTGGACCTATTGTATGGGGGGAACCAGGAACCAACGGACAGCATGCCTTCTACCAGCTCATTCACCAGGGTCTGTGATCCTAACCCTCCCCTGTGGACTAGTTCCTAGTTTAATTGGCATACTAATGCCCATTTGTAACGTGTTTATCACAACCGATCTTAATCTCCGCAGGCACTCGCTTGATTCCGGCTGATTTCCTCATTCCTGCTCAGAGTCCGCATCCTATCAGAGATAATCTGCATCATAAGGTACGCCCACGGTCTACGTGGTTCAGGACACGTCTTTGTTTTCTGGTTCTCTTGGGCATCTGATGCCCCAGATGTTATTTCATGTTATTTGAGCCGTGTTTGTCTAAGTGTTACATCTCGTTTCATAAATCCGGTAGATCCTGATGGCGAACTTCCTGGCGCAGACGGAGGCTCTGATGAGGGGAAAGACCACTGAAGAGGCCAAGAAGGAGCTCCAGGGTGCTGGGATGTCTGGAGATGCACTGGAAAAACTCTTGCCCCATAAAGTGAGTGGTTCTTTACTTGAAAACCAAGTGTCGATACACAATCCTTTGTATCTAAACAGGAACTGTAGCCTGGTGGTTAGTGGACATGCATTGACAAATGCACTTCAGATTTTTGTTTAAATATACAAAAGCATTGCCAAGATTCGCCTTAAGCAGGGGTAGCCAACCCTGCTCCTGGAAGAGCTCTTGAAAATTACAGGCAGGAGTGTTGAAGCCGGCTTGGGATTGCAGGAAAATAGCTCTCTTTAGGAGCAGGGTTTTCTACCCCTAGCAAAAAGAGTGTTTCCCAACCCTGTTCCTGGAGGCACTCCAAACTCGCCAAAATCACATGGTAGATGCTTCCTTTGAAAAAATATTTTATTTGCCGCCATTACAGAAGCACGTTCAATTTAGTATGAGTGTGCGTAGGATGAATGCAATCTGAACATACTGGGCCTCATTTACGAAACGGAACGTACGACAGAAAAGTGGGTGTACAGTCGTTTCAACGCAAAACTTGGAATTGATCAATATGGACGTGAGCGGTGGCTACGATCAAATCTCACATCTGGTCTCAGCTCATGTATGCAAGTTTGAGTTAAGTTGAACGCAGCATAGTAAATACGGTGGAGAATTGTAGAACGACAGCATTTTGTTCATTTAGGTTATTTTCCTGACCGTCAACCGAAGCTCATTAGCCGATCATTAACCAGTAAGATGAGAATGTCTTTTTTCATTTTATTTTTTATTCAGGGCTTTAGCTTTATATGCGTGAATAGCAGCATAAACAAGACCATGAGGATTCACACATCGACGCATCAAGCACCTGCAGCACTTCTGTGAAAGGAGAAAAACAGAAATTAAGCCTATAAAATAAATAGGACTACACAAAATATATAGTAGGCTCTAAAACAATTAACAGATTAACAAAAGGGGGAAAAAAACTGTGCAACATGTATAGGCTACACTCATTTTTGTGACACTATTAATGCATTTTATTTATTTTCTTTATATCTTTATTTGATTGAATCCATCTTATCGCACAGGCGCCTCACGCACACACAAACAACATTAGTTCTAGCGTTGCCTGACATTTCAGCCATTCATCATCAAACTAAAATGCAGTCCAACCAAACATAAATGTTACAGTTTATTTTAAAAGGTCCGCTGTAAGATCAGCGTGCAGCGCCCAAACAAACATTTTTGTGCATGTGAAGGATTTTACACGGATATTAGAACATTAGTGAAGTATAAAGCCTTGTTTAGGCTACATATTGAATAATAGTTAAGCAACCAAATGTTACAAATATGGCAAAAGTGGAACCATTTGAATTCTTGTGGTATGAGAAAGGCTCGTGAGCCCAATGCAGTTTCAGTTTTGCTTGACTTTTGTATGCCGTTTATAATGAATGCCACAAGCCTAATTTGTGTTTTATTATATGGTTTAATATATAATTTTATAACTACTTATTTTTTTATTCTTGTTCTGTGCTGAATTCCGTTAAATTAAAAATCTGTTGTACAGTGAGGGGAACTAAATAGGCTATAATGTTTATATTTACCAGTATTTTAATATGAATTAAATAATTTAATGTAGGAATTCTGTTTGGAATTACAAGGTTAACAGGTGTTTTTGGAGTAAGATCAATTTCTCTTTCATGAGATTACTTCCTCTTTTTGGCCGGGTTTCGTTTCTCCCGAGTCGTGAACTCTTGGGGCGAGGCTTCTAAACCGGGTGTTTTTAGGGGCGTACTATTCAAATGACGATTGTTTTCTGCTGCCACATTTATCAACATGCGATCATTCGTACGATGAGATTGGCGGCATACGAATGTTTCATGAATCACACGTGAACTCTGTCGTAAGTTGATTTGTGTGCACGGATCTGCGCTCGTTTCTAAGTTAGATCGATAAATGAGGCCCACTAAATCTACCATGTTGGCACTGTCATGTGACCTACAACATGAGCAGTTGTGACCTAATGTTAGAGAGTCAGACTTGTTACCAGATGGTAGCAGGTTCGATTCTCAATACCAGCAGCAAATGTAGAAGAATGAACAGCACTCTCTTCCACACTCCGTATCCACGACTGAGATGCCCTTAAACAAGACACCGAACCCCAAATTGACCCTTCTGCAGACAGGAGAGTAGATTAACGTCGGTGGACTTGAAAAATGTGTATTGACAGCTTTCCGCGGATCTCTTCTGATGTTCATTCGTGTGCATTTCATGCTAAAACTAGAAAAGAGGAAGAAACGATCGGTTCAGGTGCCGCTTGAACTGAGGCGCTACAGCGATCTGTCACGACACACAAAACAGTATTTATTGTTTGAATTGATTAAAAAAGACCATTTGAAAGCTAAGACTCTTTCATACCAGAAGTAACCTGCTCTGTCTTGTCTGTCGGCGTGTTGTCGGTTTCCTCTTTGCTCCGCAATATATTTTTCGGAGTCGGAATATTTAAGCCGTTTGAATCTTTTACTTCGTGTGGCATGATCATCTGGTGTGTAATATTTGAATTTACTCCCGTTAGCGCGGTCAAAAGTACCGACCACGATACCATTCGGTACTGAAATTAAAAACGCCCATTTCCCGTTTCTGTGCGAGCTCTCGGTGAAGAGCGTGAAGCGATGATTGTTCGAAGCCAATCACAGACGTGTCTGTTGAGCGCGTGAACACAATGGCCGATCAGCGCCGTTTAAGAATCTGCTCAACAGCGCTCAAATCTTAGCGGGAAATGGACGTTTTTAAAATTCCGTACTGAATGGTATCACGGTCAGTACGTTTGACAACACTAACTCCCATACATGTGGTCCGTTTTTGTATAATGACACATTACTTTTTTTTTTTTTGTAGGTTTTTGAAGGAAACAAGCCAAGCAACTCTATCATCTTCAAGAAACTTACTCCTTTCATGCTTGGTGCACTCGTTGGTGAGTATCAAACATGATATATCGCTACTTCCTTCTGTAGATGTCCATTGGTTTTGTTGACCCCACACTCATGGACAATGTGATGAATTTGTTCATGTATTTCAGCCATGTATGAACACAAGATCTTTGTGCAAGGTGTGATGTGGGATATCAACAGCTATGACCAATGGGGGTGAGTCCAGATCAAAGATTGCTATGAAACTGAAGTAGCGACAGATCTTTTCCTTCATATTGTGACCACCTTGTGAGAAATTGTTTGCTTTGAGAAATCTGAAGTTTCAGGCACTTACAGATTATTTTATCTGTCCCATCAGCGTGGAGCTCGGCAAGCAGCTGGCCAAGAAGATCGAACCCGAGCTGCAGGATGACGCGGACGTTCATTCCCACGACTCCTCCACCAACGGACTCATCAGCTTCTTCAAGAAGAACCGCTCTTAAATGTTTCCTCCCCTTTAACCCTACCTCTGCCGGCCCCCTCATCCAATGAGATTAGTGAATTATGTATTAACACTTGGCATAGTTCAGACAGTAAGCCTAGACAAGGAGGACAAGCACTTTGTCTGTCATCATCTATAAGCCATGAGATTCTTGTGTGTTGTGTAAGATTTGACTCTATCATGTATCTGTGGACCAGTATGGATGACTGTATCTGTTTGCACTGCGCATTCAAGATGGATTGCATGTTCTCCTTTGGACCAAGGAACCACAATAAATGTATTATTTGCCACCTTCCTTGCCTGGCTGCATGTTCTTTTTGTTTAGCAAAATTTCCTCAAAGATGACAAATTAAGTGTCCATTATATAGACCAGCACCAGATCCCTAATTGGTAGCTGTTTTAGAGGATCCCCCTTTTTCCACCTTATACACTCTAGAAACAAAGTCACAGTTACCTGAAATGAACGTATTACAAAATCAGCTCACCTGGAAACTTGAATCTTATTTCTGTCCAAAATCCATCTAGAATTACTCTAACTTGATACTAAAGCTCGGTGGTTATGAAAGTAGATCCAAATGTCTATTGAAATGCTTTCAAGCCAAAAGACCTTTGAGACAAGTGCAATCTTGCAGTTCATCAGATTAATACATCCAATTATGATGTGAAAAGCACATTACATTTTATCATCCATATCCTTTTATTTTATAGTTTCCGTTTGTTTCAATATAGCTGTTTTTTTTAAGATGAAACATGGACTAGAGTTTTATATAATACAGTTATATAATTCACCTCCAGCCCAATTTTTCTACAGCCGCAGGCATGTTTACACATGCCTAAATATACAAAATATGATATGCACTGGTTGAGGGGCGGGATTCATGTCTGTGTGCCGTGTGAAGCACAAAACCTGAAAGATTTACAAGATTCACACACTCAACAAACCAGCTGAGCGCAATAGACCGGTTGTAATCTCACAGGCGCCTTTCTAGATCTCCTGATAGCACTGGCTGCTTCATTTCTGCGCGTGGTGTAGAAATGGAGGAGATTGTAGAAGGCTGTCTGGGGTTTTATACGATCTGCTGCTGGTGGTCTGTGTTGGGCTGCTGCTTCTGCGGGTTGCTGAGGGCCGATCGGTGAGGTGGTTGGTGCTGCTCGTGGTTCCTGGAGTGACGCTGAGCTGTTTGGTCCATTCAAGTGCTCTTAAAGTAGGCCTTGTGAGTGTGCTGTGTAGTGTCATCCACTATGTAGGGAGAGAAGGGGTCATCTTGCCTACCCGAAACAAGGCGGTACTGATCACAGGTGAGACACTGTCCTGTTTGCTTCTGTGCTTTATTGGCTAAATTCTGTTTGTGCATTTGTATATATTATGAATCTCAATATATATCAATTGTCTTTCACTGATTCTAGAAGGGTGAATCTCATTAAACCTCTCCAAAACAAGAATTAAATCAAGAGTTGGATATAAAATAAGAAATTATAGCTTGTATTAAGAAATTAAGCCTAATTTTAGGACTTTTTTTGCATTGTGACATTCCTCCCAAATTTCCAGTACATACTTCCAGTCCTACATTTAGTCAAAAAAATCAATATAGTATGTTATCAGCATTGACAGTATATATAAAGTATATAAATAACTGTATATATAAATAAAAAAAAATTTAAAAAACATTATTGGCTAAATTCTGTTTGTGCATTTGTATATATTATGAATCTCAATATATATCAATTGTCTTTCACTGATTCTAGAAGGGTGAATCTCATTAAACAAGAATTAAATCAAGAGTTGGATATAAAATAAGAAATTATAGCTTGTATTAAGAAATTAAGCCTAATTTTAGGACTTTTTTTGCATTGTGACATTCCTCCCAAATTTCCAGTACATACTTCCAGTCCTACATTTAGTCAAAAAAATCAATATAGTATGTTATCAGCATTGACAGTATATATAAAGTATATAAATAACTGTATATATAAATAAAAAAAAATTTAAAAAACGAATGTCTTTAGGCTGATAATGTAAAATAACGCAGTAAATACAGTATTATAGTAATGAGCAAATGATTTTGGGGGTAAATGTTCTTAATAGTCATGAAAAAATGTCACTGTACATACAATATAATTGGTCCCAAAATTGTCTTTATGCAATGAAATGTGAACATGTTTGACCCAGTAAATCAATATTTCTCTGCCACTTTGCACTTTGAACTTCTCTCAGTAAGGTTAACTGCACTGGTTTCTATAAGACCATAATTCACTGCATTCTTGTGATGTCACTTGACACAGACTGGCTTCTGTACAGATTAAAATTATAAACAAATATGAGCTGCTACATTATTACATAGATGCTTTCAATGACGGCTACCCAATACTACCCATAATGCATTGGAATTGTGGAATATGCGGCGAAACTGAACTTGTGTTTATCTGTTTGTGATTTGGACACAGGTTGTGATTCGGGTTTTGGTCATGATCTGGCCAGGTTTTTAGACAGCGCAGGGTTGAGGGTGTTTGCAGGCGTTCTGGGTGAACTCAGTCCTGGAGCTCTGGAGCTTAAGAAAGCTGCATCACCAAACCTCACCGTCCTACAGTTAGACATCACCAACAGCAGCCAGATCACACAGGCACACCTGTACATCCAGAGCCAAACAGGTGAGAAAACCTCACTGACTTACACTGAAGAAGAGATCGGAACCATATCCAGACACTACAATCTCATATAGACTCGAGTCTTTTGATTTATAATGAATGAATGAATACTATTAAAACCACTCAAAACATCCTCAAAACCACCATGGGACGCCTTAGCAACTGCACAGCAACTACCCAGAACACCCACTTAGCAATATCCTAGCAACTATATAGAACACTCAAGCATTACACTCATAGCATCTGCTTAAAAAGCCCTAGCAACCAGCCAAAATACCTTAGTTACCATTAAGAAACATCTTAGCAAGAATATGGAACATTCTAGCAACCACATAGCAACTTCCCAGAGCACCCACTTAGGAATATCCTAGCAATTGCCCAGAATACCCTAGTTACTACTTAACAGCAACACCTTAAAGGGGTAATGAACTGAGAAATCAACATTCCCTTGATCTTTTGACATCAGGTCAGTGTACTATAAAACATTATGTAAGTTTCAGAACTCAAATCTTACTCTTAAGTCTAAAAACAGCTTATTTTGAAGGCAGTCTGTCAAAACAACAGCATTTGGAATGTTCTACTCTATGATGTAATAGTGTGGATAAACACCACCTCCGCAGAAGATGATCAATGCCTGCTTCTACATCACTGCCTGTTTAGCCCCATCTACACATTCAACAGCACTGCCTCAGTTTATCAGTTTAGCCCCGCCCACTGATTCTACATCACTGCCTGTTTAGCTTCGCCCACTGATTCAACACCACTGCCTGTTTAGCCTCGCCCACTGATTCAACATCACTGCCTGTTTAGCCCCGCCCACTGATTATACATCACTGCCTGTTTAGCCTCGCCCACTGATTCAACACCACTGCCTGTTTAGCTTTGCCCACTGATTCTACATCACTGCCTGTTTAGCCCCACCCACCAATTTGCGTATGTAGTGTAAATAACAAGAGAGGCGAACGCAGGTCTACGCAGAAACCAAATGATAAAGGTGCTCTGAAGACAATAAGACGCTTAGAATCTGCATAGCAATCACATGGAAATGCTAAAAGCCACCAAGAACACCATAATGACTGCATAGCAACCCTCAGAACACTTTTGGCAACATCCTAGCAATTCCACAGAGCACCACATTAGCAAATAACCACTTAAACACTTTATTACACCCCAGTAACTATTCAGAAACCCTAGCAACTACTTAGCAACTACTCAGAAACCCTAGCAGCCTAGAAAAACTAGCAATAACCTTAAGAAGACTGGTAACTATTTAACAATGACCCAATAACACCTAGACACGATTGCAAAGCAACACCCCAGAGCACTCATGCGACCTTTTAGAAATACATTCTAGCAACTATGCAAAAACAACCCTAGCAACCGCATAGTAGATCAGAACCTCTGTGATTGTACTTGATTCCAATCACAACCAGTCTCTGGCAATTTTAAGCATATCTCAATTCCACATCTCAATACCACATCAAACACTTACAAAACACACTTACGATAGATGATTAAA
This sequence comes from Sinocyclocheilus grahami, assembly GCF_001515645.1. NCBI lineage: Eukaryota > Metazoa > Chordata > Actinopteri > Cypriniformes > Cyprinidae > Sinocyclocheilus > Sinocyclocheilus grahami. The sequence continues at coordinate 145,964 of NW_015506584.1, forward strand.
TGTCCGTAATTGGTAGGCAGGATAGTGCATTAATAGTGGCACCGTATTACATTCCACCACATTTGAAGTTCCGACAACTGATAAAAATGTCATAGGAAGGACCAGAAGGTGTGAGATTGCAACCATGCAACAGTTTATCCAACGGGATGTGGATTTTCCTACCCAGATGGAGCTCAGCAGGTGACATGCCAGTAGATTCCTGAACTGCGGTGTTGATGGTGAAACTGAGTTCTGGTAAGTAATAATCCCAACCTTTATGATTGTCTTCCACATAAGCAGCTACCATTGAATTCAAGGTTCAGTTGAGTCTTTCAGTTGTGTTGGTCTGCGGATGGTAAGCTGTAGTTAGCTTATGGGTCACACTCCATTTCCCACACAGTTCAGTGAATATGGCAGACAAATTGTGTTCCTCTGTCTGACAAAATATAGCCATTAGGTAAGTATTTCTCTTTTTGAAGAAATATTTCTCTTTTTGGCGTTTTGAAGACACCAAGATGTCCACTCAATGGTGGGTATAAGACTACGAGGAATGACAACATGGAACTGGATTTTACCATCTGACAGGTGAGTGATACTGCATACTGTTCCTTTTCAGTGGATTCGTTCTCTGACAAAAGTTGAAAGATTTTAGTGATTTCAGGATCACGATGTTGTTCGTTCCAGATGTTTTCAGGGGAAATTGGTAACTCTGAATCCTCTTTCCTACTGGTGTACATATTACACTCAGTGGTGCACTCAAGAAAGAGCGTCAAGGGCTACATTCAACATTCCTTTCTGGTATTCCAACACAAAATTAAATCTCTGTAGACGAAGTGCCCATCGAATGAGTCGACTGGTTGTTTTGGTGGAGTTCATTACCCACTGCAAGGAAGAATGATCTGTAACAACCGTAAACAGTCAATGTTCGAGATAGTGTTGCCACTAGTCAAGAGCCCACACCATGGCTAGGCACACTTTCTCTGTGGTGAAGAAGTTTACCTCTGCTTTGTTTAAGATGCGACTGGCATAAGTGATCACCTATTCTCTGCCTTGTTCTTTTCGCTGCGTCAATACAGCGCCTAAGCCGGTGTCGCTTGCAACATTATATACAGTGAAAGGCAACTGAAGATTGGGATATCCCAGAATTGAGGGGGAAGACAGACAAACTTTCAAGTGATCAAAGGCTTGTTGACATTGAAGTGTCTACTGAAATGACTTGTCCTTTTCTTCCAGAGCATTAAGTGGTTCAGGAATCCGTGAAAAGTTTGGCACAAATCCATGACACCATCCAGCTAATCCTAAAAATCGCTGGACTTCCTTAAGATTTTGAGGAACTGGGTAGGTATGGATGGCTTCCACCTAGTCTCAGCCTCAGACTTCATGCCCACGGACCGTTGGCTGAATGTCTGATGCATATGGCACACAAAAGTGGAAACACTTCAGGAGTTTCGAAGTCGGCATCGGATTGGTTGAATTATACAGGATTTCCGGGAGACGTGTGTGTCGCTTTCTTTAACGTTCCGCCTGGAAACAAAGATGGCGTGACGCCAAACCCCCTTCACGAAAGAAGAAAGCCATCATGTTTACAACTGTGACAATGAGTGCTTATCAGGATCAACTAAACGCTGGATTCTCAAAAGTATGTGAAATATTTAGTTCATGGCATAGAATCTTTAAAATACTTCCGAGAGTTTTAGTCTGTTATTGTGGCAACATTTCCACGCTCCGAAACGTGATGCTGAAATGAAACGAACTGTGATTGGTTGTTTGACATGTCGGTCAAACAGCCTCATTGGCCAATGAAAGCTGCCATGGATTCCAGACCTTCAGCTGTCAGTCTGGAGGTCTGGCTACGCGAGACTAGCTTCCACCTTGCTTGGATCTGCAGATACTCCTTGACTGTTCACAACATAACCAAGAAAGGTAATCTCACGTAGACAAAAGATTCAGGTTTTTTCAGGTTCAAGGTAAACCCAGCTGTCTGCAACTTCTGCAAGATGGTCTGGATGTGTGAGGTGTTGTTCCATAGTCAGAGAGTAAACGATGATATCATCAATGTAGACAAACACATATAACTCCAAGCAATTCCCTCAGTACAATCTCCACAAGTCTTTGAAATGTTGCCGGTGCATTTTTTTTGTCCAAAGGGCATAACATTAAAATTATATAGCCCACTAGCTGTGATGAAAGCAGTCTTCAGCTTGCTGGTTGGTTCCATAGAAACTTGCCAATAACCACTGTTAAGGTCCAATGAGGAGAAAATTGATGCACCGGAGAGTGACTCTAGAATTTCCGTGATGTTAGGCAGTGGATATGCCTCACTTTTAGTGAGGGCATTGACTTTTCGATAGTCCACACAGAACCTGAGACATGTCTTCAATATGTTTTTTGACTACGGCTTGCTTAACAGGTGAGAGTCGATACGGTCACTGTTTAATGGGTACTTGATGATGGATATACAGGCAATGATCAAGAACATTTGTTCGTCTTGGCCGACGAGTGCTCATGGTTGGATGGGAGCTAAACTTCTTCATGGGGAGGTGAAGCTGCTTCCTCGATTGCTCTGTTAATTAAGACTTGGTCATCAGTAAGTGTGAAATCAGTCTCTTGTGACACTGCTGTGGGTCGAGGTGGTGGAACGGCACTTAGAAGTGAATTTTTTTTTTTAGATCTGGGAGATCTGGTGAGATTCGATGAACACAAGATTCTGCTTGCAGGAATGCTAGCTTGTCCTGGTTGAAAGAAGTATTCAATTTCAGGGACACTTTTAAAAAAGTATTTTCCTTCAGCAACATTGAGTTGAATTCCACTCAGGACAATAAATTCCATGCCTAAGACTGCTGCATATGTCAATGACGTTGAAGTAAGGACTACTGCCCTCCCTGAAAAATTCATTATCATGAAGCGTAATCATAACATAGATCCAACCTAGTGGAACTTCAGCTTTGCCATTCGCCAAATAGAGTGGTCCCGAGGTCCATGGATGAAGACTTTCTTGTGGGGTAAGTTCCTTCCACAAGCTCTCATGCAGTAGGGTGCAACTGGCACAAGTGTCTAGGATGGCTTTACCTTTCCAGGCACCAATGTTGATAAGAATGGCAAGTTGTTGTGATACTGTACATCGGGTGCTATCTATAACATAATTATTTTTTAATGTAGTTGCTGTCTTTGTAGCTGAGACTGCATTGCTGGTGGGTAGACCGCCTTGATTTGAACTTTGATTTGGCTGGGGTCTCTTGCTTTGAGAAGGTTGCCACTGTTGAGATGACTGATTTGAAGATGATGAGAATCGAGGACAGTTTCCCAAAGGATGATGACCTTTACACCGCCAACACTGAACTGAAGCCTTGTTCATCTGCAAATTTATAGGTATGCGTGGTGACACAGATTGCAGTTTATGCTGTAAACTGCTTTCACAGCATTGTTGCTGCTCAAAGTCTTTCTCCAATTGATATTCTTGCTTCAACACCTCTACGGTGAATACTCTGCTGCAGAGCTGGCTGGCAAGGTGAGGTTTAATATTCTTCAGAACCATCTTTACTATTTCACTTTCAGTCAAAGTTGACTTCCATCTCTTGCACAAAACTCCGTAACAAAAAGCAAAGTCTCTGATGGGTTCATTTTTTCCTTGAGTTCTTGTTCTAACTCTTTCAGCCAACTCATCTTTGTAGTCCTCCGAGAGAAATGCAGAGAGAAAAGCTGCCTCAAATTCAGTCCAGGTGAATACAGAGGTACGTGCAACTTCCCACCAGTCACGAGCGGTTCCATACAGGACTGTGCGGAATGCAGCTAAAACATCCGCATCTGGTAAAGGATGCAATGCCAGAAAATCTTGACCGAGTCAGATAATTCAGTGGGTCTGTATCATCAGTAGGTTTTCCAAATGTGGGAAAGGTGAGTCTTAGATGATCACTTTTGGTTATGGAAGGGGGTATATCCATAGTAGTAGGTACTGAGCTTGATGGTGCTTGCATGGTGGAAGATGAAATTACGGTTTGTGGTTGAGAAGTCATCATCAATTTTAACTGTGTTTGAAGATTTTTAGACAGGTCTAACTGAAACTTTTGAGTGTTACTGCACATTTGCGTTTTGCATTAATGAAACTCTTTTGTGAGCTGCTTTTGACTGTCTTTCAGACTCTGGAAAGTGGCTTTGAGGTCCTGTTGAACTTCTGCTTGAAGTTGTTGGATAAGGAAATGCACTTCAGACACAACAGTAGCCTCCCCTTTGTTTCCTCCTAATTCCTCTATGATCAAACGCTTTGTGGCTTTAGTCCACTGATCCATCTCCATCAACTCATTTGTACCAACTCAGGGGTGGTACAAATCTGCATGGAATTTACATTCGGATCCCAGGTGAGGTTTTGCTGCCAGTCAGAATGGATGACACAAACTGCCCTTGGGTTACAGGTTGCGAAGTTTGATTGTAATTGGGTGTATATGCATGTGAGATGATAGGGACTGATGACTGCCAGCTGGGAGTTTCCACTTCAGGTACTATTAGTCAGTGTGTGGTGTAAAAATAAAAATCAATAAATAGTAAATGGTCTGTGTGTCTTTTGTTTGGGATCAAAATAACATACTGGGCCAAAAATAACAAACTTGGGCAAAATAGTAAATTATAATGCTCTTTAACTTAGGCAAAATAACGAACTTGGGAAATAGAAAATTACAAATGCACAATTATAAACCAATCAATTTGACCCCAGGTCAAAAAAGTGGTAAATCACCCTCAAACTCAGCAGTTCAATTTACAAATGCACAACATACACATTAAAATCACACATTGAAGCATTTCGTAAGTATTGAAGCTTGGTTGCACAATTTAAACTGCAGAGTTTACGTTCACAGTAGGCACAGTTCAAGAGATCATACACATCCCCAACTTCACAGTTTGTTTGGGGGATCAAATCCGTTCAGATCACAGAAAGAAAAATATTTTCCACAATTTTAATTCAGTTCACAGGTTAAATATATTCAACTTAATATGATTCACTCCCTACTTCAAAGGTAATGAACAGTCACTTCTTTAATGTCAATTACTTAAGATGTATGTTTAATCTTAGTTCATCATCCCTGTTTGGGCGCCAATTCTGTAAGGGTGGTGCATCTGGCTTTCTACATTACCAGATCATTTTTATTTATTTGTGTTAAGTTCGGGCACCAGACAAGGTTAAATCTCTGTCAATGTACTTGAAACCGGATAGCTCAATAAAAACCACCAGTTACAAATAAAGAAACCAGAAAGGAGATTAATCAAATCAAAACCCAGGAAACATTACTCACGTTCGAAGTGCAAATTTAATTTCAAGCAGCAAAACCCATCAAAAAATATAGACCCAACATAACCATACGTTTTGCCATATTCAAAAAACAACCAACATTCAAAAAGAAAGGGAAAACCAATCAACAATTAAACAAAAAAAGTAAAAAAAAAAAACATAATAAAATCGCGGAAACGGTAATGAATTGAATTGTCCCTGTGATCGTACTTGATTCCAATCACAACCAGTCTCTGGCAATTTTAAAGGGGTCATATGATGTTGCTAAAAATAACATTATTTTGTGTATTTGGTGTAATGAAATGTGTTTGTGGTTTAAAGTTCAAAAAACACATTATGTTCCACATACTGTACATTATTGTTTCTCCTCTATGCCCCGCCTTTCTGAAACATGTCGATTTTTACAAAGCTCATCGGTCTGAAAAGCGAGGTGTAATGTGATTGGCCAGCTATCCAGTGCGTTGATTGGCTGAATACCTCAAGCATGTGACAGAAATGTTACGCCCCTCACCATACTGTGATGCCATGTCCCGGCTGGAGCGACGAGACAAAAACATTAAAACCCATTATAAACGAGGCATTTGTTGCATCCAGTGGGGACATAATTATGGATTATAATGATAATATTTATGATTTAGTCTTTTTACGCGTTGCGTTGCATCGCGCCGCGTAAACATAAAACCATGTCTGCATTTGTGATCGGAGAAATGACAAACAAGTGCTACTCTACACTGCTCAAAACTCGCGTTTGAATCATCAGTGGCAAATTCTTTAAATATAAAAAAACGTACTTACAGTCTGTGAGTCAGAACAGACGGCATTGTAGTCTACTCTCCCAGGATCAGGAAACAGTCCTCCATAAAATGTGCTGCACACATCTGAATATTTAGGTTGAAGTGTTCTGGAACAGTGTTGTAAATACAACTTAACCACTGATTTCTAGTCGTGTCCTCTTTTGGAAGACCAAACAAAGTATTTTTGCTTTCACAACGAAACACACAGCGTCTTCACGACATGGCGGCAGCAACAATACTACAGCGAGAATTAAAGTTACGCCTTCTTTCTTTGCGTGAACATTTGGGCGGCATTATGCAAATCTTCCCACATAGTGATGTAGACATGTGGGGCGTGTTAGAACGAGCCGTTTTAGGTAGGTGTGGTTGACTCTTAAATTTTATAAAGAATATCTCTTTGGATTTGAGACTTTAGTCTTTGCAACTTTACAGATCTTCTTTATGCACCAAGAGCTTGTAACACTCCAAAGAAAAAGGAAAAATTAAAATCGCATCATATGACCCCTTTAAAAGGACACTGTTTCTCTAAATAATAAAATAGTTTTGGTTGATGCAATATGACAGTGGATGGGTGTGGCCACACTTCGAAGGAGGACTGTGTCATGGTGAAAAGTAGAAAACCGTTTGACGTAAGATTTTTATTTGTAAATTGTTGCTCACTAAATATAGCAAACATAGTGACAGTTCCTGTTTTATTCACTACCACCATTTACAAGGAATAAAATGCAAAGAATAACATTTTTAAAGTGCCCCTATTATGCCATTTTTAAGGTTCCTAATATTGTTTTGGGAGTCTCCTACAATAGGATTATATTCATGCAAGGTCAAAAAACGCTTTAGTTTTCTCAAAATATGCATTTAATATCCCCTCATTTTCCAGCGATTCTCAAACGATTCGTTCAAAGCAGTTCTGAGATTCAGTCTCTCTAAACCCTGCCTTTCCGTGAGCCTGCTCTGCTTTGATTGGTCAGATGGTCTGTTGTGATTGGTCTACGGCAGTGGTCCTCAAATCTGGCTCGCGAGATCAACTTTCCTGCAGAGTTTAGCTCTAACCCTAATCAAACACACCTGAGTTTGCTAATCAATGTCTTCAGGATCATTAGAAAATCACAGGTAGGTTTGTTTGATTATAGGGTTGGAGCTAAATTCTGCAGGAAAGTGGATCTCGCGAGCCAGATTTGAGGATCACTGGTCTACGGTGTACAGCGCGTGTCGAAAAAGGATACTCCCATCGCCATAGTTCAGTATTTTGAACACTTGATAGAAAATCTAAACATCTATTATTTATCATACTAGTGATTCAGTGGAGCCAGCTGGTGCAAAACAGGGTACTGAGCCATCTTTCAAGAGCAAGCTTTTAGTGAATCCCACGTTGAACTCCCCAATATTTTATTTCTCTAACTCCAAGATTAGAGAAGCAGTTGTCAATAAAATGACTTGTTTGTGGGCGGGGTCAAGTTGTTCGCGGCCGGCCAATGTAGAACATAGACGGGAATTATGCAAATGTGTTACCCCATGACGTGTAGCCGTCACGGAAGTGGGATTCGAATGACTAATGACTCGTTTAGGCTGCTCAGAGTCGATTCTTTATTTTGGGAGACAATAACTTTATTTATCGTGCACTTTCGGCTTTACAACTTTGCTGACCGTTTACATTAACATACAGCTACATTACACGCTGCATGAAAGGCAATATTGGAAATGGCATAATAGGGGCACTTTAAAGATTTGTTAGTTTTCTTGTAAGGTGATACAAGATATTGCTGGCCCTCTTTGGCTGAATGTGTTAGATAAAGTGGGCCGACCTTTAACCTTCAGTAATTATACCCAAATTCATTAAATAATATGACATTCACTGGTTATTTTATGGTTGACATGTATAATCTACTTGTTTAGAAAACAGAAATGAGACTGCAGTCAG
>NW_015506584.1:160137-167918 GCF_001515645.1 Sinocyclocheilus grahami
CGGCATTGTAGTCTACTCTCCCAGGATCAGGAAACAGTCCTCCATAAAATGTGCTGCACACATCTGAATATTTAGGTTGAAGTGTTCTGGAACAGTGTTGTAAATACAACTTAACCACTGATTTCTAGTCGTGTCCTCTTTTGGAAGACCAAACAAAGTATTTTTGCTTTCACAACGAAACACACAGCGTCTTCACGACATGGCGGCAGCAACAATACTACAGCGAGAATTAAAGTTACGCCTTCTTTCTTTGCGTGAACATTTGGGCGGCATTATGCAAATCTTCCCACATAGTGATGTAGACATGTGGGGCGTGTTAGAACGAGCCGTTTTAGGTAGGTGTGGTTGACTCTTAAATTTTATAAAGAATATCTCTTTGGATTTGAGACTTTAGTCTTTGCAACTTTACAGATCTTCTTTATGCACCAAGAGCTTGTAACACTCCAAAGAAAAAGGAAAAATTAAAATCGCATCATATGACCCCTTTAAAAGGACACTGTTTCTCTAAATAATAAAATAGTTTTGGTTGATGCAATATGACAGTGGATGGGTGTGGCCACACTTCGAAGGAGGACTGTGTCATGGGGAAAAGTAGAAAACCGTTTGACGTAAGATTTTTATTTGTAAATTGTTGCTCACTAAATATAGCAAACATAGTGACAGTTCCTGTTTTATTCACTACCACCATTTACAAGGAATAAAATGCAAAGAATAACATTTTTAAAGTGCCCCTATTATGCCATTTTTAAGGTTCCTAATATTGTTTTGGGAGTCTCCTACAATAGGATTATATTCATGCAAGGTCAAAAAACGCTTTAGTTTTCTCAAAATATGCATTTAATATCCCCTCATTTTCCAGCGATTCTCAAACGATTCGTTCAAAGCAGTTCTGAGATTCAGTCTCTCTAAACCCTGCCTTTCCGTGAGCCTGCTCTGCTTTGATTGGTCAGATGGTCTGTTGTGATTGGTCTACGGCAGTGGTCCTCAAATCTGGCTCGCGAGATCAACTTTCCTGCAGAGTTTAGCTCTAACCCTAATCAAACACACCTGAGTTTGCTAATCAATGTCTTCAGGATCATTAGAAAATCACAGGTAGGTTTGTTTGATTATAGGGTTGGAGCTAAATTCTGCAGGAAAGTGGATCTCGCGAGCCAGATTTGAGGATCACTGGTCTACGGTGTACAGCGCGTGTCGAAAAAGGATACTCCCATCGCCATAGTTCAGTATTTTGAACACTTGATAGAAAATCTAAACATCTATTATTTATCATACTAGTGATTCAGTGGAGCCAGCTGGTGCAAAACAGGGTACTGAGCCATCTTTCAAGAGCAAGCTTTTAGTGAATCCCACGTTGAACTCCCCAATATTTTATTTCTCTAACTCCAAGATTAGAGAAGCAGTTGTCAATAAAATGACTTGTTTGTGGGCGGGGTCAAGTTGTTCGCGGCCGGCCAATGTAGAACATAGACGGGAATTATGCAAATGTGTTACCCCATGACGTGTAGCCGTCACGGAAGTGGGATTCGAATGACTAATGACTCGTTTAGGCTGCTCAGAGTCGATTCTTTATTTTGGGAGACAATAACTTTATTTATCGTGCACTTTCGGCTTTACAACTTTGCTGACCGTTTACATTAACATACAGCTACATTACACGCTGCATGAAAGGCAATATTGGAAATGGCATAATAGGGGCACTTTAAAGATTTGTTAGTTTTCTTGTAAGGTGATACAAGATATTGCTGGCCCTCTTTGGCTGAATGTGTTAGATAAAGTGGGCCGACCTTTAACCTTCAGTAATTATACCCAAATTCATTAAATAATATGACATTCACTGGTTATTTTATGGTTGACATGTATAATCTACTTGTTTAGAAAACAGAAATGAGACTGCAGTCAGGAATTCAAGTCCGAGATGGAAGAAATGAAAGAGTCGAGGCATGAAGTTCAATCTGTGGAGTGAGGAAAGCATGAGGGGAAAAAATATGGTTTCGAGAGCACAGACAAAAGGGACATTTTTACATATGGTTACCATTTCTCATAATTTTTTTAGCCTATTCGTTGTTGCTTGTGTTGTAGGCACATCTTTAATATACACCATGGACTTCATTTTTGATCAATATTCTGATTTCTGAAATTGAGATTTCATCAAACGTAACGTCGGCACAACTGTTGTTTGGAATTTTACACACGAGTTGAGATGTGGATTCGCACATGATTTATTTGACTCAAAACCTGTAGGTTATATACTTTTTGGGCTTGTAAAAGATGTTTGTCTGCTAATATGTGTTAATAAATCATGTGGCTTTAATTCAAATGCAGAATCATTTTTGATGGCCCACTTTACCCGAAAAGAAATGTGTCTGGAGTACATGACCTCAAAATATTTGTTGGTATATATTTTGCAAATATCACTTAATGTGAACAGTACTCAAACTGAAATATTACTGCTGGACCTTAAAGTCAACAAAAGTAATAAAGAAAACAAAAACATCTAAGTATCTAAATTACACATTTAACAAAAAGTGGCCCACTTTACCCGAGTTCACCCTACCTCATTCGACTGTCTTTGAACACTTCTGGCAAATACCTTAGCATCAGTGGTCTTTTTACAGTCTAGCATGAAAGTATGGTCACATTTAAGATTGTTCTGCGAATTTTCCTGGGCGAAAGGTTTTGGTTTAAGTGGTGTTATAAAGCCACAATTGGGTTCTCAGACCTTTTTAAAGCACTGGTCATTACATCCAGGTCAGGTTTTTACTTTTTTTTCAGAATTCTACAAAGTCTTAGGATGCTCAAACAAATCCATACACTTGTACCCTTTCCATAAAATCATGTTGTCGTCATTAAACATAAAAAATGTCCATTGCATAAAAAATAAACACTTATAGACAGCGCAGTTGTGTGATATCAGTCCTGAGGTTTCAGGAACACCTTTTTGGGCTGATCACCAACAACATTGCAGTTGACATCCTCTTCACTCTTCGTAACCGTGGAGCGATTTCTTTTCTTGGCAAACTTGTTCCTCATGCTCTCAACCAAGCTTTCATATCTGAAGGAAAAGCAAATAACAGTCAACGTCTTTCGTTCCTGTACAATGCCATCACTTTGACATCACTTCCTCTCTCACCGTCTGGCCATCTCTTCATCTGTAATATCAGTTTCCATTCTGCTCACATCGTCCTCCTCTTCGTCCTCCTCTTCCTCTTTGTGCGTGTTCATTAGTAACATTAATTTCTACAAGAGATTCAGTTTGGTGGTAAATATGTTCAGTGCTCAAGCTTACAGAAATCATAACATTTATTTGATATTTATTGATATTAATAATCACATAAAAAGAACAAATACTTCAGATTCCAGGTCGCAGATCAAACTGTTCAAAACTAACACCATTTATAAGCAAACATATAAATAAAATTAGTGTTTAAAATTCTTCTGGCTTAACTCCAATTCACATTTTCAAATCATGCTTAATTTAGAGAAATGCCAAATGGAAGCAAAGTTTACCTCAACTTCAGGATTGAAGCCTCTGAATGACATTCTGCCATAAACCAAATCCTCACAGGGAACGCAACTTCTCTCCTCAATTATATAGTTTCTAATAAAATTAAAAACACCTAGTTATTTTTTTAATAAATAATGCATGACAAGACGGCATTAACACATCAAATATGTAGGATTATAGGGCATTTGGTTACTTAGAGGTCACATAATAATGTCACTGCATTACAAACAAATAAATAAAAGAGTCGTCTGCAATCGGTTTCTATTCAAGCCAATGATTCGTAATTAGTTGATGTACATAGTGATGTAGTCTAATACACCACTATGTGCAACTGTCTTTGAGTGTGCGCACGGCATCCGGTGCGTGAGGTGTGCGCGCGCGCTCTGGTGTAGTTTACACAAGCGCTGGAAGCGATCTCTCGTGCGTATACGTCACTCATTGGTTACACAGTGCACAGTCATTGTAGGTACGACGGCTAATCAAAATGGTACTTACTTGCGCTTATCCGGATTGTTCAAACCGACTTAAAACTAAAAGATTACATTCTCTCGAGCGAACTCATTCAGGAGTGGTGACTTTCCACGTATTCCCAACTTCTGAGCCTGCTCGCCTGAAGTTATGGTTGATTGCTCTTCGGCTGGATATCAACACACTCTTTAACGTAAACTACGGCAGAGCGCGTACACACCTCACGCACCGGATGCCACGCGTGCGCTCAAAGACAGTTGCACATTGTGGTGAATCAGAGGTAAATATGATATAAATACTGTTCGGTTTCTCGCACAAACCAATCGTTTCGTGTCTTCGGACATCAATGTGTCGTCACGAGCCGCAGGGTTTAATTTGGATTTGTCTGTGCATGTTTTTTTACTCTCATAGATTTTGTTACCATTGCCATGCATTATACGACTGATAGACTGCAACGGTTAAAGTAAAAAATCATCAAATGTGTTCTACTGAAGAAACAAAGTCACATACACCGTGGATGCCCTGAGGGTAAGCAGATAAACATCACATTTTCATTATTGGGTGAACTATCCCTTTAAGTCGCTGGGGTATATTTGTAGCAATAGCCAACAATACATTGTATGGGTCAAAATTACAGATTTTTCTTTTATGCCAAAAATCATTAGGATATTAAGTAAAGATCATTTCTGACCGTAAATATATCAAAACTTAATTTATGTAAAATGCATTGCTAAAAACTTCATTTGGACAACTTTAAAGATGATTTTCTCAATATTTAGATTTTTTTTGCACCCTCAGATTCCAGATTTTCAAATAGTTGTATCTCGGCCAAATATTGTCCTATCCTAACAAACCATACATCAACGGAAAGCTTATTTATTCAGATGTTGTATCAATTTTTTTTTTAATTGAGATTATGACTGGTTTTGTTGTCCAGGGTCACATATGTAAATCATAATTAACTTTTTGTCGTAGTTCTGTTTTTTTTTTTTTACTCTTAACCATGACTTAGTATCTCATTTTAAACTCATAAATTTAACCTCATGTCCTAATTTTGACCTTTTCATCTCATAAAAAAACCTTTTATTTGGGGTCATATTTATGATTTAGCAAAGCATTTTTCCCGTATGTGTCAGAAATGGGCTTCTATAGAAATGTATGTCACACAATGACATCTAGACATTAGCGTGGCTTGAGCCAGTCAGGTCTCACTCTTTGGCCTTGAGCTCAGGAAGGTCCAGGAACCAGTGCTCATCACTGATGATCCTCTTCTCCTCCTCATCCAGCTGCTTCTTCAGCTCTGCGTCCAGCCCTCTCTGCATGAACTACACACACACACACACACACACACGAGCAACACTGGTCCGCATGAAGTCTGCGCAGGCGCTGTCGCCACATGTGCTAGGCTCGATTAGTCGCACAACACAGACCGACCGAAACTGCAGATTCATCATTTATATTACAAATGTAGTAGTGTAATACTGTATTTATGTCATAGTAGTTTGATACTGTATAATGTATTATACTTTCACATAGTAATATTTAGTACTAAGCTTTTTTGTTTTCTTTTCTTGATTACTCATGTCTGATGAGCTCCTGTTCTGCATATCATGGCAACACGCGATTATTTCTCAGCGCATCACTAAACATATTCAGTAAGGATTGTTTATTTATTTGTATTTATTTTGGTAAGTTAAATAGATGTTGTTGTGTTCAAATCGCGACATATGGCAGCTCGAAAACAACGGAATTGTCATGCATTTTCTTATTGGGGACTTTCACAGATGGTGGGGATAAATAAATCATTATATTTGATTTTACAGTAATATTTTATAGCATTTTTGCATAACTAAGGAACTCTATTTATTTGTTTGTTTGTTTGTTTATTTAACAAAAAGTATAAAAAACAACAAAAATTATTTACCAATAATTAATTACTGTAATTAAATTCCCTTGAAAAAGTAAAGTAAGGGATTACTCTTAATTTTTCTGTAATTTAATTACAGCTGCTTCTGACGTAGGTTAATTGCATTAAATACAGTTGGACTATACAACAATAGTGGATTTAAAGACTTAGTTCACCCAAAAATGAAAATTAGCCCATAAATTACTCACCCCCGAGGCATCCTAGGTGTATATGACTTTCTTCTTTCAGACGAATCCAGTCGCAGTTATATTAAAAATTGTCTTTGATCTTTCAAGCTGTTTAATGCCACTCAGCGGGTGTTGCATGCATCAGTCCAAAAGAAGTTAAAGGGGTCATATGATGCGATTTCCAGTTTTCCTTTCTCTTTGGAGTGTTACAAGCTCTTGGTGCATAAAGAAGATCTGTAAAGTTGCAAAGACTGAAGTCTCAAATCCAAAGAGACAGTCTTTATAAAAGTTAAGAGTCAACCACGCCTACCTAAAACGGCTCGTTCTAACACGCCCCACATGTCTACATCACTATGTGGGAAGATTTGCATAACGCCGCGATTGGCCCCCCCCCCATTTAAAATGCTCTAGACACGCCCCTGCCTTTATCCAAAACAAGTCAACTTCAGTGTTACATTCTTTGATAATAAAGTGAAAAGTGGGAAAAGGGGGGCAGTTAAAAAAAATTGTGGCCTTTGTGACGTCATACAAAACGGAAATCGTTTAAGAGGCAGAGCAAGTTATTACATTTTGATTAAAGGTAATAATGAAATAATGAACCTGTTGGAACAAGAACGAAATAGAGTTTGATTTCATGTTTATAGTTATTTCACTATAAGCTGTGACTTACCACATATTTGGAGATTTTCTGATCGATGATTCGCGTGGTGGGGATGTCAAACAGAAGTTTAACGCTTCTAAACTCCTGCTTAACGGCTCTCCAGTGCTGCTGCAGTTCTGCTGTGGTCAGACAGGAGGCACTAAAACCCACATCTGCCTCTTCAGCTGTGAGGAGACATGAAGTGAACACAGCGAACACACAATTCCAACAAACACACATCCATCAGATTCTGCTCTCGTAATGTCAGTTGCAATTGACTTAAAGGGATATTTTATTTAATTTGAAATACAAATTTTAATTTGATGTTTATCTGCTTATCCCCAGGACATCCAAGATGTAGGTGACTTTGTTTCTTCAGTAGAACACATTTGATGATTTTTAACTCAAACCGTTGCAGTCTATCAGTCGTATAATGCATGGCAATGGTAACAAAATCTATGAGAGTAAAAAAACATGCACAGACAAATCCAAATTAAACCCTGCGGCTCGTGACGACACATTGATGTCCTAACACACGAAACGATCGGTTTGTGCCAGAAACCGAACAGTATTTATATAATTTTTTACCTCTAATACACCACTATGTCCAATTGTCTTTGGGCGCGCGCACGGCATCTGGTGCGTGAGGCGCTCTGGCGTAGTTTACACTAGCGCCGGAAGTGATCTCTCGTGCGTATACGTCACTCATTGTTTACACAGTGCACAGTCATTGTAGGTACGACGGCTAATCAAAATGGTACTTACTTGCGCTTATCCGGATTGTTCAAACCGACTTAAAACTAAAAGATTACGTTCAACTCATTCTGGAGTGGTGACTTTCCACGTATTCCCAACTTCTGAGCCTGAAGTTATGGTTGATTGCTCTTCGACAACACACCCATTAACGTAAACTACGCCAGAGCGCATACACACCTCACGCACAGGAAGCCGTGCACGCGCTCAAGGAAGTTGGACATAGTGGTGTATTAGAGGTAAAATATTATATATATACTGTTCGGTTTCTGGCACAAACCGATCATTTCGTGTTTTAGGACATCAATGTGTCATCACGAG
>NW_015506584.1:169526-178880 GCF_001515645.1 Sinocyclocheilus grahami
ACACACTCACACACACACACACACACACACACAGAGACACACACACACACACACGGAGACACACACACACACACACCTTATGAATGAGGTTGTACACATTTATATGAATTTTCGACAAATCAAAATATTTTTTGAATTGTTGTGATACTGTTTTTCTTGCCGCACTAAGCATCGTGGTTCATTTAAAAAACAAGCACGTTTGACCTAATAAAACCCATATAACGGTTAGAATAAACAGAACATTATCGTCAGTTGGTGTGGACGCTGATATGTAGCATCATACCATTATAGTTATCATTTTTGACGTAAATGTCACTGAAATAAAAACATATTTTTAAAGTGTTATCGTTACACCATGTCTAAATCAGATATGAGAGTGCATGACATGACAAAAGCAAAAAGAGCCCATTATAATCAGTGATATTGTTTTTAATGGATGTAGTGCAATGTGACGCGTCACTGACATGAATAGTAAACCAATGCCCGGACTTATCCCTGACGTACTTCACAAAATTTGTGCTACTTCAGGACAAATTCAGTGTAGACAGACTCACTGCTGCGGAGCCACACGACAACAGTCACAACGGCTCTAGACACTATCTTATAGTTATCATTCTAGGTGTGTAGAAATATGCCTAACTATATGTCTTCACGCTCTAGTGGGACTTTAGCACAAGTGACATTGGCTTTGATATTTGTTCGCTCTAATGAAACAACATTCAGGAATTTTTGCATCCGAATACCTTTTGGGAGTCACCGTATTGCATGTTTGGTTTGCTCGATGGGTGTATTTGAAAGTTCTCTTAGCTGTCAGAGCTCAGGGCAGATAGTGAGGCTGAATGAGGGTCTGAAAGGCTCATCACTGTATGGGACAAGGACAGCTCTGTGATCTCCGGCCCGTCTCATTCATACACACATACACACATAAACCCCACTCTGCTCAGAGAACAATGACATCAAGCCAGTTATTTTAATACACCCCATTGTGTCTGACGTGCCAGCCTGAGCCCTGGTATCTATTTATTAGTTTTGATACGTACATATTCTATTGTTCGCAGCATAAGTCCTGTTTTGTTCGTGCGGGGTCAGTGCGCTCTGTGCAGACCAGCTGTGAGGTCTTCGACTGCCTCATTGTGGTTCACTGGAGATGTTAATAAGATGTGTCATCTGAAATGTACATTGTTCATACTCAAAAATTGAGACTTTCATTTGTTTGTTTGTACAAATATTTATTTACCCACTTATGTGCTATTTTAGTATCACTGATATACTTTTATAGTTTTTTAAAAATATTTTAAATTACATTTTCTATTTATTATTAATTTTATTTTAATTAAAGATTTAGTATTTTTTTTAACTTTTTTTTTTTTTTTTTTTTTTTTTAAATAAGTCTAGTTTTATAATGCAGTGATGTCGTTTTAAGTTTTAGTTTTAGTTATTTTACTACTTCAACCTACACTGATTTTTAGAGTATATTGTTTATTAGAAAGTCCTGTCTTTCTTCAAAATAAAAAAAAATAAAAAAGTTTGTATGTGATTTTTTTTTTTTTAATTTACTAGTAGTTTCTGAGTAAAAATTGTAAATTAGATATGCTGTTTTGGCAATACCTGAAAGAAAAGTAAAAAAATAAATAAAATAGTATGTGTGTGTGTGTGTGTATATATATATATATATATATATATATATATATATGTTTATATTATTTCAAGTATTTAAAAAAAAAAAGGTATTTTTAGTTAATGATAATATCAGGCATGTATCCTGAGTTCATGGGCAGCTAAAGGCACTCAAAAGTCTCTTCAAGGTTAAATGACTGTGAGACAAACAGCTAATTTATGATCTCCTGAGCTGATATGCATGACTTTATGCAAATGTGTCGCGGTGATAAGATTTCCTTCACGGCATTAATGAATGTTGATGCTTTGTTTCATTTACATGTGCTGTCGCTCCTGGCATGGACATACGTGTCCCTGAAAATAAATGGCTGGATGTGCACATCGCTACGACTTCAGCAGTTCGCACAAAAAATCATAGCTGGGGCCGTTTTGGGTCACATGATTTATTGATTAATATCTGGCTTCAAAAAATGACAAGAGGATGATGTATAGCTTTATCTGGCCATCAAAACACTATAAAGAGATGAATAGCCCTGAGATCAAATTGTAAAGGTAAAGGGAAATAAATTAACATATCTATGTTACCCGCAGATGCTGATGGGTAGTGTATCAGCTGTAGATGCATGCTAAGCATTTGTCATGCTGAGACATTATGACTCTACAGCATGATCATAAAATAAGTGTCATAACATTCCAGGGCTGCCCAGCCATTCAAACATTTAACTAACGCCAGAAATAGACTTCTACTCTCTCTCTTTCAAACTCTTACACAATTTAAGGCTTTTTTTGGTACTGTACCTTTAAGACTTATATATTTAAATGTGTATGTTTAAATGTTATTGGCTAATCTCTCTATGCAGGTGTGGTGTCGAACACATGTTCACTTCTAGTTGTTCCCTTGTTCGTTCTTCATGAGGATGCGTTCTTGGCTTGTTCCCTGCCCTGTGCTTCCAACTTCTCCATTCTGGAATAGCAAATATGCACATTTTGGAAATAGCTGAGCTACTTTTGACACTGAAAAACAGTATCTAAGTTAAGCATCACTATTTTTGAACATAGACTTTAAAAAAGGCCATGTAAGTACAAATTTAAATACAGTTCACTGCAGTTTCCAGCTGAAATTAACATTAGAGGCAGTGAAACACCAACTAATTTAATTCCTTTTCACACACGTTATGATAACACGTGCATATTATTGACTTATTTTCATGCGGTTATGACCTTAATACACTTTTACCATAGTGCATGATTTGTAAACGAATGAACTTTGACGATTACATATCCGTATGTATGACTTTTCTGATGTAGTAAACTTGCTCAGTAGCGCACCTGGTACACTTGAGATGCAGAGTGATGGGGTACGAGTCCAGAAAAACACCAGTCACGACACAAAGAGTTCAAAGCTTCATAGACCCAAGCTAAAGCGGTACGGCTTCTTCAGCAAATGTGTTATTAGGGGTGCAACGGTTCAACTTACTCACAGATCGGTTTGTATCGTGGTTTGATACTCAAAGTTTTGGTACGGTTCGGTATGTGCTATGTTTAGAGAAAAAAACTATACTGTCAAATAAAAAATAAAGAAAATGAGAACAAATAATCTAACTACAAGCAACAGCACAAATAAATACAATAGAGCAAAGATACAAAAAAAGTGCTTTTCAAGTTTTGTAGGTAGGCCTAACATTAGTTTTTAGGTACAGAAATTGAATAAAGTAATCAAATGTAAAACTACATTGCATATTTGTCTGTATAAATTAAATATTAATCTTTATTAAAGTTACAAAAGCTATTCAATCAAGAGCAGTGAGGGATTTCCTTGTTTTTGTTGTTTGATTAACATTTAAAAAAAAGCGCTGTCACTTTAAGAGAATGCTTGGATCCAGTGCACTGATACTAGGGCCTTTAGCACCGCAGGAACCTTTTCATAGTACCAGAACTAATTGTGGAACTACCCACTTTCTGCCGGAACTGGGAGCGATTTTAGTACCGGACTGCCTTTTTCGAGAACCAAATTAGCTGCTACTCCGGAGCAGGGTCTAACCAGCACAACTGGTACTAATCGTGACACAAGTAGACATTGATTGGCCAAACGCGTAAGAAAACGCCCTCACCCGCCATGATTTAAAACACCGTGTAAACATACTGTAAACATTGTCAGAACAGCGATAGATGGACGCATGCGGAAGTGCAGGCACTTGTACTGCCAGTTGTCGTTGGAGATTCTTAGTCCTCCTTTCCGTTCTTTCAATCGCTTTACGTATATGTCGACTTTCCATGTCCATTATTGTGAAACCCGCGAGACACAACAAACACAGCTCCGATCACAGCGTCCTCCATCCTCCTGTTGTTAACGTAGTTCTTTGTTTCTGTTGTTGAACGCCGCGCACAAATGACGTCGCTGTCGACCGGCTTACGTCACTTCTTAGCACACACTGTCGGTGCGAATGCAACCCTTTAAATGGTACTGGGAAATAGTTCGCATAAAATCGTCTCAGTTTAGTTCTGGAACTAAAGCGGTGCGAAAGGCCCTACTGTTTTTACAGATTTACTAACAGCTTGCGCCAGCGCAAACCGTCTTTTCGCATTAAAACAGTACTGTCAGGATTTACTAAAGACTACGGTGAAAGTGAAGAATTTGCACTGAAAAGGCGTGGACACAGTTTTTATTTTATACCTGACCTTATTGAATATGCATTTGCAATAACAGTGACTTGACTTGACTTTGTAGGAGTTTCCCTTTTAAACGCAAAGGAAAAGCAAAGGAGGAAAGTATTAAAATGTAGCATGCAGCGTGATTTACTAACGTTTGCGCTCGTCAATTACTGCGCCATTATTTAACACCCCCCAAAAAAGCATGTCTTAAAGCAGGCGGTGATTTGCACTGCTCTTGGTAGATTGCGCTGGTCATTAGGGAAATGATCTGGCTGCGTTTGTGTTGTTTAATGTGTGCATTGTCAGTAAATCACCCGCAGAATGTTCCCCTCCCGTCGGCGCTTTTACGGAATTGCGCTCTAACGCTAATTTACCCTGTTTAGTAAATCTGTCATTTTGTTTTCTAGGATACTTACCAAGAGGGGCATTTTGACGTAATTTTTGAGTGAATTTGTCCATTCAAGCACAAAACTCGAAAGAGAATATTTGCGCACTTTCTGAGACACGGATTCGCATGCTTCAGACGAGTGCACACACACTCTTCTCACTGCGCGCGCAAGTTCTCATTCGTGTCTTCTGGCTCTTGAATGTTTAAATTGGCAAGGCTTAAATGAGTTGAGTTTAAACACAAATAGCAATGTGTGCTGTTCAGGTCTCACCTGCGCATGTGCGCCTATCAACACAGGCATAAATGTCTGGTCATATTCCAGCATACGGAACAATGTAACCTGATCTTAGAAAAGTGCGTATAAATAGTACGCCAAATAAAAACGAAAACTCGTGGTATTGATATGCAAAAACGGACTTTGGCGTGTATATGCTACGCGATGGGTAGGATTAGGGTTGTGCGGTAAATGCGTATCATACGTACGCGAAAACTGCGTATTATATGCACGCCAACAAATTTCGTATCGTATGCACGCGAAAACTGCGTCTTATATGCATGCCAACAAATTTCGTATCGTATGCACGCAAAAACTGTGTATTATATGCATGCCAAACACGTGTGTAGCATATACACGCCAAAGTCCATTTTTGCGTATCAATACCACAAGTTTTAGTTTTTATTTGTACTATTTACATGCATTCTCATGATACCGGGCTCAACAATGTCCACTTTTTTTTTTTTTACAGATGCGTTGTCAGATTTAAGTCGAACCGCGGTGCAAGTGCGTACCGAACCGTGGGTGGACAATGGTACGGTTTGATTTTTTACACCCCCTAGACACGCCTAGTTTTTATCTCACGTCTGCTATTGTTAACAACATCAGTTGAATTTAGGGTTGGGTTTAGTATTGGTGGTATGCTATTTTCAATCACATTAGAGCTTTAAACTTTTAGCACCACTCAATGCACATTTCCAAACTTCCGCAATACCACCAATGTAATAAAACATTGGCAGATTCTTTTTGGCAGATTCTGGCAGAAGTGGTTGACCATTTGCCAAGCATTCACAACCCATTCACATTCTTTACCGGACTTTACCTCAAAAGACAGGAACTAATTAGTGTACACTGTATTATCTGTTCAGTACAGTAGTTCACTGTGAGAAGTCCTGCTCTAGTGCGCTGAGCCGTCACGTTTCCTTCCACAGCATTATTATTTGTTTGGGTTTTCTGGGATAAAACTAAGAGCAGTGTGGGATGTTGAAAACCTTCCGCTTCATGTTCAAGGCCTGCCTTCTCTCAGAGGAAAACCAACTGCTGGGTCACCACAGAGAAGATGTTGTGTATATCTGAGTTGATGATTCTTTAGCAGAGTGTGCGTGTGGTCTTTATGTGTGTTTGCACATGTGTTTTAGGAATTTGAATTTCATGAAAGTCTCATGACATTTTGTAACTATATTTTATATTTTGGATGTTTAGGCATATTGGTTACATACTATGGATGCCTGTTTCCACCACTGAATAAAAAATCTAAAAAGGTAATTGCAACTTTTTATCTCACAATTCTGACTTTATTTCTCAGAATTGTGAGACAATTGTGAGAAAAGTCAGAATTTTGAGAAAAAGTTGCAGTTACCTTTTAAAATTTTTATTAAGTGGTGGAAATCAACTTCCATAAAATTTGTATGAATTTGTTCAGTCTCATTTGTACATTTTTATTTATGATCTGCTCATGCCCTGCTCAGGGTTAAGTATAGGGTTCTTTCTTTCTTTCTTTCTTAACAAATCAATCATTTTACTATGAGTTTGAGTTTGTACAAAATTGCTTTCTTCATTATATATATATATATATATATATATATATTGTGTGTATTTATATATTTATTGTTCTTTTGGGTGCACCAGACAATGGCATGTGCAACTAAGAAAAAATAAGTACCGTCCATAATTGGTGTTGGTCAGAGAGCTCAGATTATTGTTCTTAGAATAGTTTTATTTACTCACCAAAACCATTCTGAGTTGATGATTCTTTAGCAGAGTGTGCGTGTGGTCTTTATGTGTGTTTGCACGTGTTTTAGGGATTTGAATTTCATGAAAGTCTCATGACATTTTGTAACTATATTTTATATTTTGGATGTTTAGGCATATTGGTTACATACTATGGATGCCTGTTTCCACCACTGAATAAAAAATCTAAAAAGGTAATTGCAACTTTTTATCTCACAATTCTGACTTTATTTCTCAGAATTGTGAGACAATTGTGAGAAAAGTCAGAATTTTGAGAAAAAGTTGCAGTTACCTTTTAAAATTTTTATTAAGTGGTGGAAATCAACTTCCATAAAATTTGTATGAATTTGTTCAGTCTCATTTGTACATTTTTATTTATGATCTGCTCATGCCCTGCTCAGGGTTAAGTATAGGGTTCTTTCTTTCTTTCTTTCTTAACAAATCAATCATTTTACTATGAGTTTGAGTTTGTACAAAATTGCTTTCTTCATTATATATATATATATATTTATATATATATTGTGTGTATTTATATATTTATTGTTCTTTTGGGTGCACCAGACAATGGCATGTGCAACTAAGAAAAAATAAGTACCGTCCATAATTGGTGTTGGTCAGAGAGCTCAGATTATTGTTCTTAGAATAGTTTTATTTACTCACCAAAACCATTTTGTTCATTTTTGAAGCTGTACAAAATAGTTCCTTCAAGCACTTCTGCAAAGTTTTTACTTAAAATCATAGAAACTGTAATCATGACCGCTTGAATTTAGTCATACTAAATTAAACTAGTTTTAGTCATTAAACAATTTTGCATTTCAATTTTTTTTTTTTTACTTACTGACCAAAACATAATATTTTAAGTGTTAATACAATATAATGAAAACAATAAAATATAATAATGGCAATTAGCTGTGTAATTGATGTTTTATCTGTGTATCTATGGAAGTGTAGTTTGGCGAACATATCACCTCAAAAAGCTAAATGAAAGGTATTTTTATGGCAAGTTTTATCGCAACAATATATAAAAAGCAAACTAAATTGTATTGTCGACAATCAAAACCTACATTAATACCAATTAGTTTGCGTCATGATTTTTATAAAAAATTTTGACACGGTGAATCCAGACATGTTGCTGTTGCATAGACCAAAACAAGTATGGATGTGGACGACTTCCTGTGTGAATGGTAGCAGTAGCAAACTTACTGGCAAATGCAGATGAAGTACTCACAACTGTCTCATCCATTTTTTATTTATTTTTTGTTGCAAATCAATGAAAAACAATGTTTGTTGACATGCTGTCAAGAGTTTCACCATGTATTGATGAATAATATACAATAAGACTAGAAACATCTATTGGAAAAGCATAGGTAGATGTAAAATAGAAAATATGGAAATTTTGATTTCACGTTGACTTGAAATCCTCATAATCATAATAACATTTTGGGGGGAAATTCAAGATTCATACGGTAGCTAAGTGAAACTGAAAGGCAGTCACACCAGCTTAGTGTGAACCAGTATAAAAATGTAAGGATTTCTCAAACACTGACTCGTCGCACACATGCCGGGGCAGTGGTAGCCACAGGCACACTATAAAATGCTTTATTAACATGTATAGAGGCAAATATCGTCTCTGTGAAGTCGAGGAGATCAGGTGTGCTGCGTATGATATGAGGCCGCAATGACAAGGCTTGATATTTATTCAGACAGGCAGGAGTCCCATCAGCCCCTGCAGCCAGGATAATCCGCGCATATATTACTGTCAATGCCAGGTACACCCTGAAAACTACAAGCACCTTTTGTCATAGAGACTTGAAAACCTGGACTGTCCCTCCTGGGCATGCTGATATGATGATTAGTTCTTATTGATAAAACATGCATCATTTTTGGAGGTTTTCTTGAACATATCTGGTAAAAATCATTGTGTTTTTTGTATTGTAGAATGCTGATGGCCTAAAACAATGGGCGCTGTTGACTAAGGCAACACAAAATATGCATTTTCACGAGTTGGGATGTCGTGTTAAAATTGCCTGCCAAATTTTATTATCAGGAGATATGTGGTCATAATTCTGAGATACGTCTGGAGGAAGCATAGAGATGCATTGTCTTTGTCCTTGACCCCAGACTAAGGCAAAAAAGTTACAATAGACCGTAGACAACATATTTAATTTGACGTGAACAAGTCTGTGAGTGATAGATGTACAGTCAATTTAATATGTTATGCTGCTGTGAAACATTGAAAATATGTTCAAACATATTTAATAGATCCTTACAAACAAAAACACTTGGTTGTGAAAATTTTATGCAAAAATAAAAAGTTTTTAAAAATGACATTAAAGTGGAACTGGGGTGCAAATACATAGATAGACAGACAGACAGACAGACGATAGATAGATAGACAGACAGACAGACAGACAGACAGACGATAGATAGATAGATAGATAGATAGATAGATAGATAGATAGATAGATAGATAGATAGATAGATAGATAGATAGATAGATATAGATAGATAGATAGAGACAGACAGACGATAGAAAGATACATAGATAGACAGACAGACAGACAGAGAGAGAGAGAGAGAGAGGTATTATTCTATCTATCTATAGTCTGTCTGTCTGTCTGTCTGTCTATCTATCTATATATCTATCTATCTATATTTCTATCGTCTGTCTGTCTGTCTATCTATCTATCTA